>NC_132995.1:64000153-64303183 GCF_048564905.1 Vicugna pacos | reverse complement strand
AAAAAAAAATTTAAGAAATAAAAATAAATTCCTGTTGTCTTTGAGCCACCCAGACTGTGGTGTCCTGTTACAATAGCCCAAGTGGACTAAGACCGGGGACGAGGCACCTGGGCTTTCTGGGTCCCAAACACTTGTGAGATGTTCCAAGGGCTCCGTAAACAGATAGAAGCTTCTTTCAAACAATGGAAATTCAGAAAGAGTAAGCGGGGTAAAATTTAAAATATTGTTCTGATGTGGCTTGGTTAATACAGGTTCTATAAATAAGACACACTTTTTTTTTCTTTTTCCTCCAACTTGTGTAATTTTATGAATGATGTTTTTAGTTGCAGTCACTTTCAAAAGAATTCTGTTCTGATCACTTATTTTACCTCCTATTGCCAAAACAAAGGCAGAAATCCAAAACAGGTCATGCCCTGTTAGTACAACTATCCAAAAGCTGGCAAGCGTAAGGACAAACACTTAAAGGTAAGATACAGAGAAAGCAAGAATGGTTTTTAAAACTTAGAGACATGATATTTAAAATCAAATTTTGTTGTCTCTGTATGTGTCTAATCTTGATCATTTTACTCACTGATGCTTCAGAACAGTTTTATTCAGGAATCTTTCATCAAAGCAGTTTAGAGATACTAAATCTTTAGGAAGGTTAATTTCTCCCCAGAATGTCAGGTTTGGCAATTGATCAGATACTGATCTCTCAGTGAGGCCTCTCACCCTGTCCTCAGATGTGCCAGGAAATAGGATGTGCGTCTGAGTGAGAAGCAATGGTTCTTAAAGGGAAAGAAGACCTTCTCTTTGAATGTTACCAGTTCAATATTAACAGTTACGAAAGTTTTATCCAGAAATGGCTTTTTAGAACATGACTCGTAGTACATTGACTATTAAATGAAAGAGCAAAGCTGTGACTCTGGTCTCCTATCTCTTATTCCAACACCATTCCAAACCCCTCCACTGCTTTCCAGCACAGCTAAGCCCTCTGTTCTTAGGCTATCAGAGAGCAGAAACATTCTTATTCCACAAGATGCATACATTCTTCATCAGACCATGCCGAACCTGATGGGCAAATAGCACAGAGGAAGTTCTTATGCCTCTCCCAGTGAGGCTTCTAGGAACGAAACGTATTCATTCAACCCTAGTAGACTAAATCACCAGAGAGCGGATGAACCCTGTCAGTGTACGTAGATGCACAGGAATCTCCCAGAGGGGGTGAACTGGCAGGAAAGGAAGACTCTCCCAGCAAACACATCTGCTTGTGATATTAGGAACCCAGGGCACTGACTCTATGAGGAGCAACTTGCACCACTTCTCACTTCAGCAAATAGCAAGGCCCAGAGGTTGGGTCAACAAATAGGACTCCAAGGAATAGTTTTACATGCGTGCAAGGTCAGGGCGTGAAGACAACATGCCATCAGCGGGATGCTGCCCTTGGACGTCTAGTATGGAAGCCAGCATGAGTCCCAGTTCTCTTGCCGAATAGAAGTACATGCTTCTTCCCTGTTAGTCTGGGTTCCTCTGCATCCGTTTGAATACCGAATTCAAGAAGTTCCTCAAAATCAAGAACTGAAGACAAAATAAATCAACAGGTACATGAACTGTATTGTACTGTATTCAATGCCTGCCAGAAACATTTGACCTTATGGAAATAAAAGAGCATTCCTGTAGGAAGAGAGTGCACGATTGGAGAGAAATCAAAGCTATTTGCAGGGACGGTGGTGGGAAGGCCCGCCCTCCTTTCATCAGGTGGCCCAGAGAGGCAGCTGGAAGGATGAAGGAACCAAAATATTTTTATGCTGATGTATAAATTAACCTAAGCCACCTCTGACTCTGAGTCTCCTCCGCACCCACCCACCCGCTCCAACCCTTTTGATGACTTTGTCACCTAACTCCCACAGCCCATGTTCCTTAGGACGATTTCTCGCTCTGCATTGCCACATTTGTACCATTTCCTCTCTACTATCTTCCCCAAACATTTTCTCCCAGGACGCACAGGCCAGCTGCACTGCCTTCTATCCATCCCCCTTGCTGTTAACGGCCAGAACCATCAATCCTGCATCTTATACTGTGGACTTCAAAATCTTGTTATCCTATGAACCACTTTAACCTCCATGTGATCATCTCTTCAATAATTTAGACTCAAAATGTATTAATATTCTTTTAAAAATTTGTATCTATTTATTTTGTTGGTGGTGGGGGACAGGTAATTAGGCTTTTTTAAAATTTATTTTTAATGGAGATACTGGGGACTGAATCCAGGACCTCGTGCATGCTAAGCACACACTCTACCACTGAGCTAATATTCTTGATTTTAATAAACTTCATTCACATTCTACTTCAACAACTCACTCTGAGAAAATAAACATTTGATTCAGAAGCTCTAGCAAAAAAAAAAAAGTGAATTCTTCTAGCCCATCTCTGTCCTTTCTTTCTAGGAATCAAATGGTGTACAAGCTGTCAGAACAATCATTCAGAGTCAGGACTGTGGCCTCAACAGCAATCTCTCTTGCACTAAACTGCGTAAATAATCACTTCCAGAAGGCCATTCCCTCTCACCAATACGATTTAATCAATCACCAAAGTTCTGCAGATTTTTATCTCCTAAATATTTCTTGAACATTTTCCTTGCTCACTATTCCTGCTTCCATAAAATCAATTTAAGACCTGATTATCTGTTCCCCTACATCATTTTAATAATCTCCTAATTTGCCTCCTACTTTTGCTTTGTCCCCTCAAGTCTGTTCTCCAATTAGCCATGAGAATGGTGTATCTGAATTGTAAATCTGACCATGTCACCTTCCTGTTCCAGTGTTGTTCTAGAGAGCCTAACCCCTGAACCAAGATGAAGGAAAGAATAAAGAAGCATAAACAACAGCAGGAAAAAGTTACCGTTACTTTCAGATGTTATAGTTGTCTATCAGGAAAATAGAATCAACTGAAGAACTGCTATAACCAATGAGAAAAGTCACAAATGTGACCAGTTATAAGCATAATGTATAGAAATTAACAGCATTCTTATAAACCAGTAATAGCCAGATAGAAAATAATGGAAAGGAGGCACCATTCATACAAGCAAAATAGATTATAAATTGCCTAGAAGTAAATATTAAAAGATAGGAGTGTAATTTTTAATTAAAAATTTTTTTATTTTTAGTTTGTAAATTAAAATTGTTTTTAAAAATTAAAAAATAGCACTACATATGACTCAGCAATTCCATTCCTGGATATTTGCCCAAAGAAAACAAAAACACTAATTAGAAAAGATATATGCACCCCAATGTTCACTGCAGCATTATTTACAATAGCCAAGATAATGGAACCAACCCAAGGACCCATCAATAGATGAATGGATAAACATATTACATATATATATAGATGTTACATATATATATATATATATATTTTTTTTTTTTACTCAGCCATAAAAAAGAATGAAATCTTGCCACTTGTGACAACATGGATGGACCTAGAGGGTATTATGTTAAGTGAAAGAAGTCATGCAGAGAAAGACAAATACTGTATGATTTCACTTATATGTGGAATCTAAAAAACAAAACAAATGAACACACAGAACAGAACAGAAACAGAGTTATAGATACAGAGGAAAAAACAGGTGGTTACCAGAGTGGAAGGGAGAAAAGAAATAGATGAGGGAGATTAACAGCTACCAACTTCCAGTTGCAACATAAATGAGTCAGTTATGAAATGTATAGTGTGGGGAATATAGTCAATAACTATGTAATAACTTTGTATGGTGACACACCATAACTAGACTTATCACGGTGACCATTTTGAAATGTATAGAAATACCACATCACTATGTTGTGTAACTGGAACTAACACAGCGTTGTAGGTCAAGTATACTTTAAAAGCAAAAACAAACAAACATATAGAAAAAGAGATCAGATTTCTGGTTACCAGAGGCAAGGCAGGTGGAAGGAGGGGGAATTGGACCAAGGCAGTCTTAAAAATCTTTGAAATAAAAAAAAATTGAAGATAGATGCATCATCTTTATGGAAAGTAAAAATATTTTTTTATTTTTGCTAAAAAATATAAAGACTCGAATAAATGGAGATTCAAGCCACGCTCCTGGTTAGAGAGTTGTCATATCATAACAAGAACAATTACTCCCAGATTCATCTAACAATTTAATTTAATTCCCACAAAATCCCAAGGGGATGGAAGGAAATGTAGTAGATTGCTAGTTTTTCACGCCAACGCGCATTCTTTAAGTTCTCTTCCTTAGTTATACGGATTCAAAATTTAGGCTGGGCACCTGGCCACATAAAACAAAGAAAATATGGTGACAGTTAAGTATAGCCACGAGACCATGTTTTGCCAAGAAATGTATAAATGTTGTGTGGCAGCTGCTAGGAAGCCTCCTTAAAAGGCAGCTGACATGCCCCTTTGCCCTTTTTTTTCATCACCACTTACTTCTCCCTCCAGATGTTATGGCCGGAGCTTGAGCAGCCATTTTAGACCATGAGGTAGAAGCCAAATGTTGAAGATACTGAAACAACAGGATAGAATATACTGGTGTTCTATTAATCATGGACCCACCATACTGTCCCTGTGCCAAGTCTTGTTTGACAGAGAAATACATTTCTATCTACTTTAAGCCACTATTGGCTCTGCGTTTTCCACTGAAACTGGTCCTAATCAGTAACATGCACAAGAATAAATGTACAAGAACCGCCAAGAAATGTCTGACAAAAATGAGTGAAAGAAGACCTGTCATCTCAGATGTCAAAGTATATTTCAGAGCTCTAGAAATTAAACAGAGTGGCAATGGCACAGGAATAGGCTACAGCTCAATGGAACAGATTTCAGAGCCTAGAAACAGATCTATGTATAAATGAGGATTTACTCCATAACAAAGTAATTGCCATACAGTGGAGGAGAAAAAATAATCAATGGGAAAATAAGCAAATAAATACCATTAAATTCCCACCTCACATCATACACAAGATTTACCGCAGATCAATTAAAAAATGTATATGAAAAAATGCTCAGGATTGCTAATTATCAGAGAAACGCAAATAAAAATGCCAATGAGGTATCACCTCACACCAGTCAGAATGGCCACCATTAAAAAGTCCACAAACAATAAATGCTGGAAAGGGTGTAGACAAAAGAGATCCCTCCTACACTGTTGGGAGGAACGTAGATTGTTGCAGCCATTATGGAAGACAGTATGGAGATTCCTCAAGACTAAAACTAGATTTGCTATATGATCCAACAATCCCACTCCTGGGCCTATATCCAGAGGGAACTCTGAAGTTCGAAAAGATACAAGCACCCCAATGATCATAGCAGTACTATATACAATAGCCAAGACATGGAAACAGCCCAAATGACCATTGACAGATGACTGGTTAAAGAAGCTGTGGTATATTTGTACAATGGAATACTACTCAGCCATAAAAAGAATAAAATAATGCCATTTGCAGCAACATGGATGGACCCTGGAGATCGTCATTCTAAGTGAAGTAAGCCAGAAAGAGAAAGAAAAATACCACATGCTATCACTCATACGTGGGATCTAAGATAAGAAAAAAGAAGACACTAATGAACTCGTTAACAAAACAGAAACAGACCCGCAGACACAGTAAACAAACATAAGGTTACTAGTGGGGAAGGGGTGGGAAGGGATAAATTGAGAGTTTGAGATTTGCAAATATTAACTGCTATATATAAAATAGATAAACAATAAATTTCTTCTGTATAGCACAGGGAACTATGTTCAGTATCTTGTAGCAATCTATAATGGAAAAGAATATGCAAACAAATATATGTATGTATGTGTGTGTGTATATATATATATGAAACATTATGCTGTACACCAGAAATTGATGCATTGTAAACTGAGTATACATCAATAAAAAACAATAAATAAAATATAATGTAAAAATAAATGACTAAGAAAATACAGAATATTTTAAATTGTGACATGGAGAAGGACACTTTCAACAAAATATGAAACTCACGAGTCATAAAAAGTAGATTTTGCTATATAAATTTTTTAATTGTGTTTAACAAAAGATACTATAAACAAAGTTACTATAACAATGACAGACTGGAAGTAAAGTTTTGGAACGTGTTTATAGATAAAGAGTTAATATCTACAATATACAAGAGCTTGTGTAAATTAATAAGAAAAAAATGAATAGAAAAATATATGCAGCATATAAAATGGAAATTTATAGCTAAATAATGGTGGCCAATAAATATTTGAAAAGATAATCATACTAATGATATAACATTATAACTGAATGTAATATTTTTTACCCGTGATATCAGCAAATATGTTTAAAGACTGATAATATTCTGAAGAATTAGTGCTCACAAGCTATTGGGAGGAGGGAAAATTGATAACCTTTCTTGGAGAGAAGTTTGGTCTTTCATTTTAAAATATTTGTATTTTACTCCTATGAATTTCTCTCTCGGATAAGTAAATACTACCACAACTGCCCCAATTCATACATTGAAAAATCTTTATGACGCATTTCTAAGTGCAAAACTTGGAAGTCATGCCAATACGCATCAATATGGAAACAGTTAAATACACTTGAGTACACCCACACCATGAGCCACGTGTTCTAATACCGAAAGATGCCCAAGAAATATTACCTAATTTAAAAAGGCAAATTTCAGAAAAATGTGTATGTAGCATAATCCCGTTTTGACAAAGTTATAATACACATAGAAAATAATTGGAGAAATGTTGGCCATGGTTATTTCCAGGATTGGGTTTGGTGGGACTTACTTTGACATTTTATTTCGCTAATGTTTAAATATGGCCTGTGTACTGTATTTGTCATCAGAGAAAAAACAAATGGCATGGTTTATGAAACCCTTCATGAACTGGAAACACTCCATCTCTCTAATCTTATTTACTTCTCCCTACCTGCCAATTTATGCTCTAGCTGCACAAAATTACATACAACTTATTTCTTCCTTCCTCACCTTTGCTGATGTGAAAAATCCCATCCCCTGAGCCACGAAAGCCTCTCAGACAAAAACATACCCAGTTTATTCATCACTTCATATCCAGCTGAGCTGTCTCCGTCTCCAGAAACCCCTACTAGACCCCTATTCCTCACTCTAGCTGGCTCAGGTATCCCTCACCCAGGCCATCACGGTGCATACTTCTCTCGGGTTATACTCAAGACTGTATTGTAATTATCACTTAGTGTGTCAATCTCTCCTGCTAGACAGGGAGCTCCTCGAAGGTAGGGATCATAGTTTATCTAATCCCTAACAATTTACACAGTGCTTGGGGCTCTTAGATCATAAACTCCAGGAAGGCACGGGTCACAGCACCATTTTTCACTAAGCCAGCATCCAGTAGAAAGCAGGCGCACTGATGAATGAGCAGAGAATTGTGAATGAATCAACGACCCACCCGACTGTACCCTTGGACTCATCTCTTTGGTTGGCCTGAGTGAATGCCAAGCCCCTAGTTCAGAACTTGACTTTCAGGAACTTATGTCATAAACCTAATTCAGCAAAAGCAAAGAAAAAAAATGGATACACAAAGATGTTTACAACAATATTTCCAATAATAGAGGGGGAAAGTGCAGGTAACCAGAAAACCAAAATGTCTAATTTAAAACATGGGCCTCTATTAAGCAACCGTTTATTGAGCATCTACTCAGTGGTAATAGATAAATGAGATATAGTCCCTGTTTGGGATTGAATTGTATCCTCACGTATATATAGATGAAGTCCTAAACTCCAGTACATCAGAACATGACCTTATTTGGAACTAGAGTGGGTGCAGCTATAATTGGTTAAGATGAAGTCCTATTGCATTAGGTTGGGTCCCTAATCCAATATGACTGGTGTCCTTATAAAAAGAGGACAGACACACTAAGAGAGTTCCACATAACCACAGAAGCAGAGATTGGAGTGGTGCAGCTGCAAACCAAACACCAGGGACTGACGGCCACCACCAGAAGCTTGGAGGAAGCAAGGAAGGATTCCTGCACCGACTTCAGAAGGAGCACGGCTCTGCCAGCACCCTGACTTCAGACTGCTAGCCCCAGAACCACAAGACAATGCGTTTCCGTTGTTTTCAAGCCACCCAGTGTGTAGAACTTTATTACTGCAGCCCTGGAAAACTAACACATTCTCTTGCTTCAGAAACCCATAATCGAATACAAGACAAACATACAAACAAACACGTACACTATGGAGCGATAAAACCAAAAAGTAAACTTCTGTACAGCGCACAAGGGAAGGGTAGCTCCTGGTAGTGGCTAACTCTACTGGGGTCTAGGGTGGGGAGGATGCAGGGGATAATCCACAGCTACAGTGATGCTGGCTTGGGGCATAGATAACGGCTGCATGAAGGCCATTCAACAAGGTGGGGATGGGGAACGAGAGGATAGTCCTCCAGGCACGGGAACCAGCCTACCCGAAGCCCAGAAGGGCTGCAATGGCATGGTGCCCCAAGAGCTGCAAGCAGCTCACGACTGCTGTCCTGCAAGTGCAAGAGGAATGAGGAGAAAATACTGACCTAAAAAAAAGATGCGAGAAGCAAGGGCCAGGTCCTATAGCGCCCCCGTATGCCTTGCCAAGGGAGTCGAAATTGACCCATGCCATGATGGGAAGCACTAAAGTTCGGAAGGGAATAAGACGGTCAGATTAGAAAGGTCACTGTATGGTGCAAAGTGAAGAAGGGATTGGGGCAGAATGTGGTGCGTCACCAGCCGGACAGAAAGACAAAGACAGACTGACTTTTTTTCCCTCATGATGCCCTCTCTTTCCACCCACACCTTTCCCCCTCACCCACTCCCAGTCCTGAGGGGACCACTGTACATCAGGGTTTTATGTGGAAAGGAGATTACTTATTTTCCTCTGTGGCTCCAGGTAACAATGAAGACAAATTGATGTATGTGTGAGAGAAGATACACAAACAAAAGTGTGTCTTATTAGAAAATGCTTTACAAATATTGCATCATTTCCCCAAATATGACCTCAGATCACTTCTGTGTAGGTGTTGGGGGTGGGGGTGGGTTCCATGGCCAAAGGTTTGGAAAATTCTGAGTTAAATAAATAGAAAGTTTCCCCCCTTCTGATTTTTGAAGAGCTCTTATTAGGCTAATTTACATGATTAGCAGAGGGGCCTAATTGTCCAAGAGGGGGCAATTTTGTAAAACGTTTCCCTGATGTATTTGACCTCAAAACTTTCTCCTGCAATGATCACATCCCAAAATAAACATACTCTGAGAAATTTTTCTATTGAGGTCGTGATCCCCACTTTCCCGGCATGTTTTACGAAAAATTAGCCCTCTTAGGGGAGATGTGAGAGAAAATTTCTCCGTTGAGTGGGATGTTAGATTAAATCACTTCTGAAGTCACTTTAACTCAACACACCTTTATTCTGTGGCTACTGATGATTTCCTCATGCCTGAAATCTGATTTGTTCTATCCTCAATATTTCATTTTATTACTAATTTTTTTAAGGGCAGGATGTTTCACCCCTTAATTAAACGGTAAACATAACTGGGCAATGATGATTGGATTTTTGTCCCTCAACCTACATCAGATCATTCACTCCCAGGACCAGACTACTAGAAACCCAGACCTCCCCGACCAGCCCCCAGAGCTGCCCAGCTCCAACACACGCCCAGTGGTGTGGCTTCTTTTCAGACATGCATCTACAAGTCTCATGTAACCTAAACTGCTCCTGATTGTTTCCAGGGAAAATAAAAACCAAATACTTCACTATCTCAAAGGAATGCTGTCATCTATAATGTAAGGGGGGCTGGAAAGAGACAAAGCCTGTCACTGTCTAAGGCCATGCTCCGAGGGCATACCTGTTGCCACCAGACTAACCAAAGAGGCTGTGTAGAATGGAATCATTCAGAACCAAAGACAAGGGGCAGAAAGAAGGGCAGGAAGAAATTAAGGAAGAAAAATGATTTCTTTGCTGAGTGAAGAACCCACTAATCTATTACAATCCCTGCCTACCCAAAGGATGCTTCAGACCCTGGCCCCCTTCCCACTAAACTCAGTTCTGAGTTTCACAAGTCCAAGTCCATCTGATTGGCAAAACCTAAATTACAACCATAACCTTAAGGAAGACTTAAAAAGGTGATTTTTTAGCTTTCTAGCCTCTGCTGTACAGGAAGACATACTAGAAGGACACCATGATGGACGTGGAGAAGGCCAAACCAACCACAGCATCTGCCACACACACAGAGTTATGATACTCAGAAAGCAGGTATCTTTGAAAGAAAACAAAATGTAAAGTAGAATGAGCTATGTAGGGTTCAATGACAAGCTACAATCTACTTCAGGAAGCCCCTGGGGATCCACTTACCCCACCAGTCATTAAAAGCCAGTCACACTTAGCTGAGTCTGAGTGAGGATGGAAGATACACAGCATACATTCTCCACTTTCCCTTCCCAGTCCTGTGGCAGATGCTAATAATCAATCAGGTCACTTCTGTGCCAAACCTAGACTCAATTTCAAATTCCTTTTCAGAACAATGCATCAGGCAACTAGTGACATCAATCACAATTAATAGGCAAGCTGAAAACTGTCATCTTTTATTCAGTCTTTGTTAATATTTTATTTTACAAATTTAGGAAACTGCTCTTCTGTCATCTATTGCCATAAAAATGATATTTAAAAAAAAAAGCAAAAAATTCACCAAAATTCAGTGGTTTAAAGCAACACTCATTTATTACTGTTAATGCATCTATATATTGGTTCAACTAGATAAGACATGGCTGAGGCCTCATCCCTTATCCTCCATGGACCAGTGGGCTAGTCCCGGCATGTTCTTCCTAAGGCAATGGCAAAGATGCCAAGAGGGGCTGTGGAAATGCCCCACCTAGGTTTGGAACCTGCACACTATCACCTCCATGCACATGCCATTAGCAAGAACAGATCACCAAGCTAAGCCCAAGGTCAACTGTAGGGAAACTCCTTTCAGTAACAATAAGGCCACAGCAATGGTTGTGGGAGCAAGGAGAGGTGAAGAATTGGGTACAAAAAGTGCAAACTACCACAGGTCCTCATCAAGCATCATTGTCAGCATGAGATATAATTGAACATCATCTCTAATTTTCATTGCCAACAACCTTGAAAAATTCTGCCCTACTTTGTAAGACACTGGCCCTTGTCAGTTAAGAATGTGGGTCCATACAGTAGGGCATGATTGACCCTATGAGCACTGAGGTGAGAGTGCAATCTGCTGGTTGAGAAAGTGGTACCATTAGAACTCTAAGCCAACATGCAGAACTGTAGCAAGAGTGGTGGTCATATTAAACTGACTAAGACAGAGGCCATAAGCACTTGGAACAGCTCTGTTTGCTCCCAGGAAGGCACTCACCACAACATCAGAGGCATGCAACGACACTTTCACACAAAGGCACCAATTTGCCTCCATTACTCAGCGATATTTATGAAAAAAGTTAGTATGTTTAAATTCATCATTTTCATAGCCTTGAAAAGCAAATACAACCAACTGGTAATAATAAGTATTAGAATATATAGGGTGCTGTAAATTTGGAGGGTTTTTTTGATGCTATAACTGAAAGAATTGCTAACAAAAATGTTTTAACCATACAACATTATGAAAATATGCCATCTTAACTATAAATCTTCACAACACGAAAAACAACTGCATAGTTTGATGTTAATTATTGTGTTTTTAATCACTATTTTGGTACCAGTTAGAAGAAAACTATGAATACAGTTGGATCCACCCATGCTATAAATACCTTTGACTAATTTTTCTACCAATAAAACAAAATTTCACAGCACTTGGTGTTCCTGATTCCTTTCAACACAGTTTAGTCTCAATACTCCCACCAAAGATTTTTCTTTCCTCTCTTGTTTTATGCTCACATCGAAACACTAAAGATTACGCAGGACAGGGAGGAAGGGAAGAAAAGATGTTGGATTAAAAACTAGGTGGCAGACTCCTTCTAAGAGAAAAATACATTTTATTTATAACATCTTGATTGGCCTTTGGTTGTAAAAGATATCCCTTAAGATGGGTCCAGGATGGGGGAAGAAAAGAGAATTAAATTGTTCTATGTAATAAGTAAGAAGTTTTTGTGGAAAGGAGAATGGGGAGGGGACTCAGAGAACAAGGTAAAAACTGCAGAAGAAGATAAAAGAAGATGCTTTCAACCAAAAAAATAAATAAATAAATAAAGGAAGTTGCAAATAAGAATAGAGTTTATTTGGAGTCTTAAGAATTGCAATTCAAGAGACACAGATTTGGGTAACCCCAAAAGAGTGTTCTGAGAAAAAGAAAGAGCCAGGCGCTGATAAAGACAAAAAGCCATGAGGTTGTTAAAGGTGCCCACAAGAAAAATGTGATTGTCTCTGACTCAGGTTAGGAAATATTCATTCCAGGGTCCCAAGGGCGGTTCAATACATGCAAATTAATCAGAGTGAAAAGCTTATCAGGCATATTAACAAAAGAAAGACAAAACTACATGATCATCTTAGTAGACTCAGAAAAGCATTTGACAAAATTCAACATCCATTCATGATAAAATCTCTCACCCAAGTGGGTAGAGAGGGAACCTACCTCAACATAATAAAAGTCATTTATGACAAATGTACAGCCAACATAATACTCCACAGTTAAAAGCTGAAAGCTATTCCACTAAATTCAGGAACAAGACAAGGCTGCTGACCCTCACCACTTCTATTCAACACAGTATTATTGGAAGTCCTAGCCACAGTAATCAGACAAGAAAAAGAAATAAAATGTATCCAGATTGGAAGGGAAGAAGTAAAACTCACTATTTACAGATGACACAATACTCTATATAGACGATCTAAAGTCTCCACACAAAAACTATTAGAACTAATAAATGAATTCAGCAAGGTAGCAGGATATAAGATTAACATACGGAAATATATTGCATTTCTTTACACTAACAATGACATGTCAGAAGGAGAAAGCAAAAAAAAAAAAAAAAGGTCCTGTTTAAAATAATGTCAAAAAATAAAACAAAATACCTAGGAATAAACTTAATCAAGGAAGTGAAAGACCTACACACAGAAAACTATAAAATATTGATAAGTGAAGTTAAAGATGATTTAAAGAAATGGAAAGATATTTCATGCTCTTGGAATGAAATAATTAATCTTGTTAAAATGGCCATATTACCCAAAACAATCTACAGATTTAATGCCATCCCTACCAAAATAACCCATGACATTTTTCAAAGAATTAGAATAAATAATCCTAAAATTGATATGGAACCACCAGAAACTCAGAATTACCAAAATAATCCTGGAGAAAAAGAACAAAGCAGAAGGAATAACCCTTCTAGACTTCAGACAATACTACAAAGCTACTGCAATCAAAACAGCATGGTATGGGCACAAAAACAGACATACAGATCAGTGGAACAGAATAGAGAGCTCAGAAATTAGCCCACACAATTATAGTCAATTAATAATCTACAAAAGAGGCAAGAATATACAATGGAGAAAAGGCAGTCTTTTCAACAACTGGTGTTAGGGAAAGCTAGACAGCTACATATACATCAATGATATTAGAACATTCCCTCAGACCAAATACAAAAATAAACTCAAAATGGTTTAAAGACCCAAATATAAGACACGACACCATAAAACTCCTAGAAGAAAACATAAGCAAAACAATCTCAGACATAAATTGTAGCAATATTGTTTTAGATCCGTCTCTCAAGGCAAAAGAAATAAAAGCAAAAATAAACAAATGGCACCTAACTAAACTTAAAAGATTTTGAACAGCAAAGGAAACCATCAACAAAACAAAAAGACAACCAAATGGGGGAAAACATTTGCAAAATGCTACTGACAGGGGGTTAATATCCAAAATAAACAAACAATATTGATACAACTCAATATCAAAAAAAGAAAAAGAAAACCCAATCAAAAAAACAAGAAGACCTAAATAGACTTTTTCCCAAAGAAAACATACAGATGTCTAGCAGGCTCATGAAAAGATGTTCAATACTGCTAATAATAGAAGCAATGCAAATCACTTCACACCTGTCACGATGGCTATTATCAAACAGTCTACAAATAATAAATGCTGGAGAGGGTGTGGAGACAAGGGAATCTTCCTACACTTTTGGTGGGAATGTAAATTGGTGCAGCCACTATGGAAAACAGTACAGAGGTTTCTTTAAAAACTAAAAATGATCTACTGTTTGATTCAGAAATCTCACCCCTGGGAATATATCCAGAAAAGATGAAAACTCTAATTTGAAAAGATACATGCACCCCAATGTTCATAGCAATGCTTTTTACAACAGCCAAGACATGGAAACAACCCAAGTGTCCATCAACAGATAACTGGCTTAAGAAGATATGATACACACACACATACAAACACAGCAGAGTAGTACTTAGCTGTGAAAAGAATGAAATATTGCCATTTGTAGCAACATGGATGGACCTAGAGAATATTCTACTAAGTGAAATAGGTCAAAGACAGATATCATATGATATCACTTCTACATGGAATCTAAAAAATCATACAAATGAAACTATATACAACACATAAACAGACTCACAGACATAGAAAGGAAACTTATGGTTACCAAAGGGGAAAGTGGGGGAGATAAATCAGGGATTAACAGATATGCACCACTATACATAAAATAGATAAAAAGGATTAGTGTATAGCATAGGGAACTATATTCAACATCTTGTAATAATCTATAATGGAAAATAATATATATATATATGTATCTGAATCATTTTGCTGTACACCTGAAACTAATACAATATTGTAAATCAACTGTATTTCAATTTAAAAAAATAAAGAAAATATTTGTCCCTAAGGAATCACAAGTTGTTCTAGGGTAGGAGTCTGGTAAGTGGAAAGACGGTCACAAGTTATTTTAGGGTAAGGGCCTGATAAGTATCTTGAGTTTCTGGCAGATGTTCTGGATAAATTCATCAGGTCAAAGGTCAGATTCCATCCAGGCTAAGACGTGCATAAGTCATACTTCCTAAACGGCCTCCCGGCTCTGTTTTAGAGAGCCCTCTTAGCAATACCAACTCCATCTTTATTTTCCTTCCATCGTGGAGAGAGGGAAGGCAGGTATAGTAACAAGGGACCAGAGAACAGACCGCTCTGCAGAAATTCAAAGCTGTGAGCACAGCTGTTGATCCTAAGGGGCAGGGATAGCGAACATTCTATTTTAAATCCCTTGCTGGGCTCTGCTGCCATATCACACAAACCTGGCATCCACTCCAAGTCGTGAGTTAAAGCCTACAGTATACTCCACAGAAATCAGAAAAAGGGACTGTGCCCTTCAGGTTTACCAAGAGTAAAGAGAAGGGAATATCCATGAAAGGAGAAACAGAAAAAAGAATTTGTGAGCAGAAAATGTGAGCAAGAGAAGACTGGGAGAAACGCAAGCAGGGTTGCCAGCTAAAATAAAGGACACCCAAATTTTAATTTCAGATAACAACATTTTTTGGTCTAAGGAAATCTCAAATATGATCTGAAACATACTTATACTAAAAAAAAAAAAACCCCGAACTATATTATTTGCTAAATCTAGCAACCCTAAATGCAAGCCCAAGAATCTTCAGATGTATGTTCTCTTTTTCATTTGAGGTAATTAAACATTTCCCCCCACCTTCCAGCAGACAGGAGGGCCTGAGGAATTCCAGACAAGTGACTAATACGTAAACATGTATCAGTTACCCGGTTACTAGCTAGTAATCAATGCTAACCCAGTCATCCATTTCCCACGCCTCTTTAGTGTGGTCGTGGCACTTTAAAACGGGGACCATTGTCCCAGCAACTGTTTCTGCCTGGGCCACAGAAAGAATAAAAAGCAAAGACTAGAAGTAGGCTTCCTTTTCTTCCTTTTCTGACATTACGGACAGATTAGATACTCTGAACAACCCTCACAACTGAATCCACTAAAATGCAGGATAAAGTGTTTCTTAAAATATTTTGAATGCATCACTGAGCTGGCACAAAGGAATCTCTAGAATCCAAAGACGAAATGAGAGCAGGGACTCTGAGCAGTGAGCAAGGATGAAACTGCTTGGAGGGGTTGTGCTAAATCCTGGAGACACATTTAGTAAAACTGCACAACGCGCGGGGGAAAGGTAAATCCCAAGGCAGGGCATCGAATAGAAGACCCCTGAACAAAGCTGAGATGGCAAAGGGCTACACTTTCAGAATAAAAGTCATGAAAAACAGACTCCTCTATGCTGAAAGGGGTGGCCTTCCTCCACCCGGATCCTGGGCAGAAGGGGAAAAAAATATTTCCCTTAAGATCTCATAACCAGAGGGCTTTCTCTCATGGGTTCACAGTCTAAGTTCACACCAATTCTGTGGTCCAAAAACCCAAACAGAGAATTGAAAGTGGCCCCAGGGGACTTCTGAAAAAGAACGATGGCAGAGGTGTGAAGTTACTGAATCTCAGAAACCAACCTGAACAACCAAAAGATGCTGGCAAATGCTCACCCCCAAAAAAGAGACCTGAGCTCAGGGGAAACCTGGGGAGCAGCCCTGAGAACTAGGGGTGTGACTGAGAGGAGCCCTCCCAGGCTCCAAGGCTCAGTGCGAAAACAGCATGTGGGGATGGGAGAGGACCCATGAGGTTACAGCAGCCTCAGCCTTTCAGAGTCTCAGACACCCAGGAATTTCCTGCGGTGTCTCCCACGGACAAACCCACGAGGAAGCCAGCTGACATGGGAATTCGTGAAACCAGGCCTTAGGTGTCAGCTTCCTATGTTACAGGGCAAAGCAGGGGAGGGATGAAGAACAGGGCCACGAGCAAACAAGCAAGTGACTCACACAGCCATGTCTTTCCTTACTGCTGTCATCCTGTAGCATCTGTCAGGGGAACCATGAGGGGCAGAGCCTCTGCCCACCTGCACAGACCTCGCAAAGTCATATTAAGCCATCGAGGTCCTGAAGTCGTTTGGTACGACAGAACGTCCCAGGCTTACCTTGACAGACACGGAAATTGCTATCAGAAGGACTCTGCTGTTAACAAAAAACCCTCAGCAGGTGACATTGGCTTAGTGGTCAGTGAGTCAGCAGCAGGAAATTAATCACACACTAGAGTGGCAATCGGTTTTACACAGCGGGAAGAATTTAGTGGAACTGTCACTACAATAACCCGGAAGGAGATCGTGTATCTAGTGAATTTATAACCCTCAGGGAACCGTTCAGAAAACAAAGTGTTAGTTACATGTTTTAGTTACACTTGGCTGCGTTCAGCAAGGTGCCACGGGGAAGGTAGGAGTTCACAGAAGCTCTGGCTGGCTTGCACAAAGGAGTGAGAAAGAGCAGCGTTCACAAGTTGAGGGACTTGTACAGTGCAGGAGGTAAGCCCCTCTCAACTGCAGACAGTAAACGATAACATTGAGGAAGTTTTTTTGATACAAGAAAGACCAATTAAAATTCAGTGGTCAAGGTAGGGACATCTGAATTAGTGATCAATATCTTCAAAATGATAATGACGGCTGGGAGTAGAGGCTGAATTAGCAGTGTGGGATCCATAAATCCTCTCTTGGAAAAATGGCTCAGGGTAAAGATAAAGTGTTTATCTGGGATTTGGGGCTGGTTTTTTTTTTTTTAACATACAGATATTAAAAAGAAGATAAGATAAATAGCTTTTCATAAATTTGAAAACAAAAGGAAACATATCAATCCCTGGGATGGGGGGAGTCCTTACCAACAATAACTGAAGAAATAGAAAATTTGAATATTCCCACTGTCATTTCAAAAAGTTAATCAATATTTTTTCAATCTTTTCACAAAGAAAACTAGACCCAGAGAGCTTCACAGAAAAATTCTACCAAATATTCAGTAAAATATAACTCTAATCTTACATTAATTTTTCCAGAGAGCATAAAGAGAAGAAATACTCCCGAACTCATATTTTCAGGCTACCATAATTCCATACCTAACCCAGACAAAGACAGTACAAGGACCTACTCATGAACACAAGTGGAAATATTCTAAGGAAAATATTATAACCCTGAATCCCCAGATTTATAAAATGATAATGTAACATGAACAAGTTGATTTTCCTTCTCAGGAATGAAAGTTTGATCTAAAGTAAAACGTTAATTAATTTATATAATTATTTCAATAGATATAAGAAAAGAATTCAATAAAATTCAATATCCATTTATGATTTTAAAAAACCTTAAGAAACTAGAAATGGAAAATCTCTAACTTATTGAAGAGCATCTAAAAATAACCAATAGCAAACCATACTTAACGCAGTGCTTTCAGGACAAACACAGTATGATTTCACTTATATGTGAAATCTAAAGAGTAAAACGAACAAGCATAACAAAACAGGAACAGACTCAGATAACAGGGAACAGACTAGTGGTCGCTGGGGGTGGAGGGGCAGGGAAAATAAGTGAAGGGGATGAGGAGGTACAAACTTCCAGTTATAAAATAAATAAAGCCATGGGATTCAATGTAAGCACAGGGAATATAGTCAATAACAACATAATAGCTTTGTATGGTGATAAATTGTAACTAAATTTATTATAGTGATCCTGTTGCAGTATATAAAAATACCAAATTGCTGTGCTATTATACCTGAAACTAATACTATATTGTGAATCAATTACACTTAAACAATAAATAAATACAGAAATAAAAATAAAATTTAAAATTATGCTTTCAGCATTTCACTGTCAGTCATGGTCTGGCATAAGACATGGAAGCCTAGTTACCACTGTTTCTATTATACTAGAGATCTTAGCCTATACAGTAAGATAAGAAAAATATTTTAAAAAGGATTTGAAAGGGATAACTGTCAATATTTGCATATCATCTAACAGCTTACATATAAATCCATAAACAGCTACAAAGTATTAGAGTTAGAAATAGTGCTGTTGACAAAGTCCACCCGAAAATGTCAATTGCGCAGCTCTACACCCTCAACAACCAGTCAGAAATCATAATTTTTAGAAGATATATTTAAAAAAAAAAGATACATTTAGGTAGGGGAAAAACTTAACAAGAGATGTAAAACCTTTCACAGAAAAAAATATAAAACTTTATTGCAAGACTGTGAAAGACCTAAACAGATGGCCCTATCCTCAGATTTAATATTATACTGAAAATAATTCTTACCAAAGTCATCTTTAAATTCACTTGTACACTTTGCAGATTTCCAAAATATTGTTCAGAGAAACATACAAAAGGAAAATAACTAGGAAGCGAATAGCTAACACCCATTTTACGGTTGCTACCTTTGGGTGGCGCTGAGAAGAGAACTAAGTTGAGAAGGGATCCTTTGGAGGCTCCTGAGGTTTTACTCATGTTCTGCTCTTTAAATTGGGACCTAGTTATGCAGGTATTTGTTTTCTTATTTTTCATCAAACTATACATTTGCGTTTTATACGCTTTTGACTATACATTTCAAAAATAGAGATTTTAAAAAATGAGAATGTTAGTAAATAACGTGCCCAAATTGTCCAGTAGCTTATAGTTCTCCAAAATATTCCTGACAATTTTAACCCTTTAGACTCTAAATACCAAGAGGGTTGGTACTAAACCGTATTCTTCATACCTCTCTCCTTGTGTAGTACAGTACCTGGCATGAAAAAATAGCTCCATCAATATATTTCAATGAGTGAATAAAACAAAGCCCCATTAATGCTCTGTAATGGCATGCATCCACACCAAAGCCAATTATTCTCATCCTCAGAACTATGCTTCATTTATGTATCTCTAAGACCCGCTGGTGTTCCTGCCCACTGTCTACTGGATTTCCTCTGCTGAAATGCTTGACTCACTTCCTCATATATGTTTAATGAAGTTATCAGCAAAGCCCTTTTCCATCAGACAGCCTGGCTTGTGTTTCACTTAAGGTCTTATTAGCATGCCTAATTCTCCTTGCCGAAAACAGAGTTAATTAAACAACCAAGTCTGTGAGCATGGGCTGGCATCACATTTAGTTTGCATTTACACATCAAGGGAAATCAGGGAAACTGATCCCTTTCCTGGGACTTGAGTAGCATGGCAAGTGCGCCTGGGGCTTTCTGGGGAGTCCCTGAAGAAGGAATGGAGGTGGTCATTGGAGCACCATGGGGGTCTGGGCTCAGCCAGCAGCAGCAACAGCAGCAGGAGCCCATCTGCTCCAGCCCCCGGCAGCAAGCTCCTGAGCCCACCTTGACTCAGAGTTCTGGGCTCAGACCCCAGGAAAAGCTGCCCGAGCACAGATTATTTCTCCCCAGGAGGTTACTGCATTTTTTAAAAAGAGACTGACAAGACCCTCCATACTTCCCAGGGTCTCATGCTCATGAGTGGCTTTGGAATGAGGTATTTTCCAATGACCTTGACATGGTAACATCTGCATATGATTGCCTCTGAATGTAATTTCTGGGATGTTGCAAAAAGTTGCGATCCCATGGGACGCTAGCCTTGAGCTGAAGCTGATGCTGAAGATAGCAGAATAGAAGAAGAAAGAAATCTGGGTCCTCAATGACGTCATTGAGTTGATGATTGTAACATGCCCGGAGCCTGCCTTTCCTTCCTATAAATTTCTTGTCATGTAATATATTACTACGAAATTCCCCCAGGAGTAGGGGGAAGTGCACAAGTCGAGCAAATGTAGGATCAGATTCTGGCTTTATTTAAAATTTCAATATTTTGCTCATCATGGACTCTTTGCATTAATGTTGATTTTTTTGAAACTTGCTTGGCATATAAACAGTATGAATCTTTACTGCTGACTATTTTTGGTGCCCTCTGCCCAAATTTGCACCCAAGGCGAGTCCATCAGTCACCCCACCCTAGTCCTGGCCCTGCTACTTTTGGTTGCAATTTTGGTTACTTGTAGCAAAAAATCATCCTCAGGATGGAAAAAAAGGGGGAGAATTTTATAAAAGCTGTTAGGGAAATTGGTTATCCATGGGAGGTAAATGTTAAGATGAAATTCTAACCATTGACAGGCCTGAAGAGACACCTACGTGCTAACCCTGTGTTGCAGGAAGGATGGAGAGCAAACACATGGAGGTGAGTTACTGAGCCAGCCACTGCTTTGCAATCAACATAGCTTCATTGCTCGGTCTCCCAGGACATTTCCAAAAAGGCCATATAAAACCACTGTGTCTTGGAACTCCGTGGAGGAGATGAGCAAGCAATCTGAAGGTTGGCTTTCCCTTTCCCCTCTTCTCTTTCTTGGTAGAAGCCCGCCTGCTAGGGCTTTAACTCCCTCACACCCTCTGGTTGTGTGCCCCTCCAGGCAGCCGCTGGTGAAGTCCCAGCCTCCCCAACTCCCATCTATCCAGGGTACAGGAATGACAGATTCTCCTTGTCCGTCAGTGCTGCACAAGGGCTCCCCAGTCTATAGCATCAGTGGCAAGGGCTTTATGACTGTGAGAGCAAAGTGAGCCACTGCCAGGGTCACTCTGGCCAAGCAGCAGGGCAGGTGGCCAGGATCCGGTGGAGCCAAGGCAGATCTGGCACATAATCTGGCTCTGCTTCAGATCCCCACCTCCCGTTTTACACAAAATCAATTTCCAGGGCATTAAAGACTAAAGTTATTTTTCAAAGAACAATAAACTATAAAAATACTAGAGGAAAATAAAAGAGCACAGCTTTATTATTTGAGGGGGTTGGAAGGGCTTTCTTAAACAAGACACAAAAAGCAAAATCATAAGAAAAAGCATTATCAATTTAATTGTATAAGAATTAAGCTTTGTATAAACAGTAGTTCTCAGTTTGGGGCAATTTTGCCCCCCGGGGGACATGTGGCAATCCATTTTTGCCTGCCAAAATGGGGGGAAGTGAGGTGGGGTACTAATGGCATCAATGTATTGAGGCCAATGTTGTGGCTAAACATTCTACAATGTGCAGGACAGCCCCTCAAAACAGAGAATTATCCAGCCCAATATGTCAATAGTGCCAAGTTTGAGAAACTCAGCCATAAACAAGGTTAACATACAAGTTAAAGACAGTGAAAAGCTGTTGGGCACATGTACCCCCAATAAAAGATAAGAGTCTCACAGGGAGAGAGAATTACAAATCAATAAGAAAAATGAATCAAATGAAAAAAATGAGACATTTCTCATCCTTTCAATTGGTAAAACTTTAAAAAAATCTAATAATATCAAGTGACAATGAAAATTTAGGAAAAGAAGACTCTCATAGACAGCCGGCCATCATGTAAATGGGTACCACTGCCCAGTACAGAAAGTTATTTGACAGAATGTTTTCAAATTTGAAATGTTCATATCTCATTCAATGGAACATCAGCAAACTAAGTTGTGTGCTTTTAGGTCTGTTCCTTACAATCTGGGTGTGAGCTCCTCTAGGCAGCATCCTGATGATGGATTTGGAGTTAGCTGCTTTTGACTTAACTTGCAGACAAGGCTAAAACAGAAGGAAAGTCTGATTGGCCACGTGGATAAAGCCATCTTTCTACCTGCACTGTTCAATGTCTACTTTCTTTCATCAACTGCATTTGGGGGCCTCTTTGCTGAGGTAGCTTGCTTTTATCCTAATACAGTTGACCCTTGAACAATGTGGGGGTTAAGGGCATCACCCCCCCCCCCGTAGGACCTCACATCCATGAGTCCACATCCAGGGATTCATGCACATATTTACATATTCTGTAGTATGTATTTAGCGATAAAATTTCACGCATAAGTGGACCCACACAGTTCAAACCTGTGTTGTTCAAGGGTCAGCCGTACGATGTAGGTGTGTGCAGTGCGTACAAAAGCTGAGAAAGATCGGGAAGTCTACACAAAGCTCATAGTAGTTTCCTCTGGGCTGAGCAATGGGTTTGGGAATCAGTGGCCAAAGAACTCTCTCTGCGGTATTTTTCTTTTCAAATAAGAGAAGGTATTCACACACCGTGAGTTTTTTAAAAAAATATTTTTAAAACAATTGATGAAGATTATGTTGCCAAAGCCCATTCAACAAGTGGTAGCTACGGTTAGTAGGAGGCAGCTGCAAGATAACTGAGAGCACACGCCTTGCTGTCAGGAGACCCAGGCCTGCAGGCATGTTCCCGAGTCTGCTGCCGGACCTTGGTCAAGTCGCTTCATCTCTGAGGCTGGGTCTTCACAAACAAAATAAGGAGAATAATGCCCCCCTCACATGGCTGTTGTGAGGAATAAAGGAGATAAAATATATAAAATTCTTAGGGTGATGCCTGTCATTTGGAAAGCACTCAATAAATGGAAGAAATTATTATTATTAATATTGTTATTATTATTAAGATATGTGTATAAAGCAAAAGAAGAGCTATCTATTTTACTAGAAACATATTTTTGAAAATAAAAATGAAAGCATTAGAGAGCTGGCAAGGAAGGAAAGAAATAAAACTTAGTTCTATTTATCGTGCATGTATTGAGCACCTATTATGTGCTAGGCACTAAGTTACAGATGAATCAGACGTAACCTCCTGCCCTTAAGGAGCTCAGGGTCTAATTGTGGAGACAGATGAAACTAACCTGCACACACAAGGTAGAGCCTCTCATCTCTGCAACAAGAGCGGATGGACAGTGACATTGGCCGTGCCTTTGATGATTCATTGGAGGGACTACAACAGGAAGGCTTTCGAAGAAAAGATGACAGTAAACATGGATAGAAGTTCCAGAGGCATGAAAAGCCAGGACAAGGGCAGTACAGGCAAGCAGAAGGCGTGTGCGGAGAGGTGAAGCAGGGACCCACTGCTGTTTGCTGGGTCCAGATGTGAAGTAGTAAGAGGGGTGAGAGCTAAGACTTGAGACACATCAGAGGCCCAAAGAGGAAGGCCTTGAATGCCAGGCTGAAGAGCCCGGCAGCCGTGTGGAGGGTGGCTATGCAGGGAGCAAGGCTGGGCAGCAGGAGAAATGGGAGGGAGCAACTGCTGCAGTGAGAGCAGAGGGGACCCAGGAGAGACGCTATGTGGGCAGCAAATCCGAAGTAACTGATGAGGCATTGGACGTGGGGGGAAAGAAGAGGGAAGAAGCTGAGGATGGCCAGCAGGTCTGTAGCCGGGGTGACTGGTTGTGACTCTGAAATAACAGAGTTCAGGAGACAGAGGAGAGAGCCGTGTGGTGGGTCTGCTTGTAAGTTCGATGTAATGACAAGCCAGCTGATTCCTGTGCGGCCAGATCTTCAGGTGGGACTGCCTGGGGGGCAATGCCAGGTCCTCTAACGTGACGCTGGAAAAGGCACCTGCTGGCCCCTGCTAGCCACAGAACCCCAGAAGCAGCATCCACCTCATGGCCCGTGACCAGGGCTTTCAGACGCCCTAGAACGCAGCTGTGTTTTTCACAAGCATTTCTGTTTTCACTTACACTTCATCGGCTGCCAGTGTTCCAGAGACAGGACAAGGACACGTGTTATCCTGCCTTGGAGTCCCTGGTATCTGTGGGCCTAATCTTTAATATTTTCAATTAAATCATGAGGAAATAATTATGCAAACTGTAATTTCACCATCCACAGGGAAATTATTAGTTTATCATCCTTGAGAGGTTTGTACCAGGGCATCTAAATCTTTAGATAAGGAGTTAATTTAATTTTAGTTCCCCTTCTGCTAAGATTTCATACTCTGGGGTAATACATACAAAAAGGGGAAAACATGGGAGGTCTCTGGGTCAAGAATATTGGCATGATTATTAATGAACAGAAATTCAGCTGTTTTACCTCTCAAGTCTCCAAAGTTCCTTCTCAAATGCTATCTCATTTCTCCTTAGAGATAATATAAAGCAAAAATTCCAAAAACAAAACCCTACGTTATACTTGAGGCAAACTGCATTTTGGGAGAAGCCTTATTTTTATGTGAATATATTATCAAACTTATAACACTTTGAATCAGAGAATTTTATGGCTGAAGGAGACCACTCCACAGGGCATCACTTGTTTTAAAGGTGAAACCAAGGCTCAGAGCAGGTAACAGCTGGGTGACGCTCACACAGCTGGGTCATAGCAGCGAGGACTAGAGCCCAGCTGTCCACTATCCATCCAGCGTCCTCTCCTCCACCTCATCCTTTCCCCTACTGACATCTATTCATTCTCTTAAAACACAGCTTTCAATGTTAAAACTAAAGGATATTATTGCTAGTCAAACCCATCTCCCTTATTCTATGTCAACCTACTGGCTTTAACTTCTGCTCTCTGCTGGTTTTTCTAAAATCCATAAACCTACCATTCTTAAAAAATATATAGCATTCCTTTGATACTGCTTCGCGCTCGAGCTAACTCCTCCCCCTCTTCCCTTCATACCCCATCTTTCTGAAACAATCTCCGCCTTCACGCTCTCTCCTCCTTCCCCCCATTCACTGCTCAGCCCACTGACACCTGGAGCCCACTGTCACCCAGAGCCCGCTGCTGCCACTTCGGGGAGCCCTTGTAGGGACAGTCACTCAAGATCTCAGACCCTGTCCTTGCTGGACGTCCCTGCTGTGTGTGATGGTGTTGGCCATTTCTTTCTGTTTGAAACTCTCTCACCCTGCGCTCTGTGAGGCCAGCTCTTTGGTGTTTCCTTCCCTCTCAGTCACCCTAACGGGCTCTCTACTTTTATGAGTCAGCAGGGCTGGGAGGCAGGGGTGAGTTGATCTGTCAAGGGCACAGGAGGGGGGCACAACCATCCCCACCTGTGGCTCCTCCCAGCATCCTGCTTCCACCACCCAACTCAGCAACCCTGTCTTTCCTTCCTTCATTTAGTCATTCGACAAATATCTGTCGAGCACCAACCTATATGCCAAATACTGTACATGACCCTGAGGATGCAGACATGAAAGATGAGAGTGTAGTCTCTGTGTCTTCAGTTTGTACCCATCAAAATTCACTCCCCTCCAACCCATTCATCTTCTGCAAAGATTTGGCAGGTCCTCTCACTCCCTTCTGATGAAACTCCTCCAGTCATTCTCTTTTTAAACCCAATGATTTAGCATGGCATATAGCCGGTGTTAATCTGTCTAGCCATTCTCCCCAGTCACACAGAACATCTTCGTTTCCCCCAAAATCACAGCCTTTCATGCCTCTTTTCCTAGGCTGTCCTTTCTCTCCAGAACACCCTTATCTGCTTTGTGTGGCACAATCTACTCATCCTTCAAAGACTGAGCAAAAATGGTACGTTGAACAAACTTGTTAAAGCGCTTATGACTTTAAATTGAAATTGTTTTTTCATGTCAGCCTTTTTACTAGCTCTGAGAACAAACGCTACGTTATTATTTGTTTTCACACATGCCCAATGCCTTGCAAAGTCCCTGGGAGACAGCTATTAACACAGGCATCACACAAAGGCGCTGAATTAATTACTCTGTTTTCAGTGGTACCAAGTACCTTGGTGCTTGTGCTTCCTGTCAACATTTAATATGTTCTGGGTGGATTTCATGTTCTTTACCATTGTCTACCTCTCACTGCTGCTTTTTGTGCTATTTATGTACTTTGAGTGGAAAAGGCAAAACCTGACCTCTTTTCTTATCCCTCAGGCTCCTCTTCTTTATTAAATTGAAACCAAAAATATTAAACCACAAAAAAACTTTTGGCTCTAGCCCCTCCTGCCATAGATAGCAATGAGGACAGATTTCCTTTCACTGGATTTGATTTATTCCTTCATAATGGAATAAAAATTAACTTCACGGAAACAGTGCATGCAGCCAGAGGTAATTCGATGACTAATGAATGAGATATTACATAACAAAGCAGCTTAATTGGTGATTCTTGACTTAAAAGGCACAGCCTCTATAGTTTACAATGTTTAATTTCCTTTCACTTTCTAATTTTTTCATTGTGCTGTAATTACGACTTGTCCCTTTGAAAACCCTGCCTTCCGCTCATCCTACTCCTGCCCTTGTCGACGAGCCACGCCCACCCACACTAGACTTCACTGGGGTTGAGTGAAACAGTCACTGCTCAAACATGCAGGTCACTGCTCGGCCTCCAGGGTGCGCCCTCTCCCCCGCCCACTTGCCCATCCTTTATTTTCCCACTCGGTTTCCAGGTTCCACCACACTCCCACATCTGGGCTTTGGACCATGGCCCCAGACTTTCTTAGCCACGTGAGTCGATGATTGCGTTTGCACCAATTGTCCCTCCCCTGGGACAGCCACAGAGCAGTGCCCTGCCTCACCCCACAGAGGAGCAACCTTGGAAGCCCCACCCCCGATAGGGGGGCACAGGGAGGCTGACAGGTGTCAGCGCTGCTCACAGCTCTATCTTCACGCTTTTTATACCCTACCCTCATCAGCTTCCCTCCAACCTTAGCCTCGTAAGGTCCACCACGCTGGCTTCTCCCCTCCTCCCCTTTTCCACGCCAGTCTCTCCCTCCCATGGGGACAGCCCTTGCCCTCCACAGGGTGAGAGGTGAGGGTCCATTTAACTCGGAGAGCATTCCCCCGACGTGCACCCTCTTGTTAAACCCCACCCCACCAAAGGTCCTGCCATCTGACCACTTCTTCCCCTTGACTTCAGCATTTTTTCTCAATTTCCTAGTCACTTGCTCTCATTCATTAAAGACTTTGGGTAGCTGGGTCACGAGAAGTTGTCAGCTCCCCAAACTGTTTCTCTGTCAGATTTTTAACTCAAAATCTCTGTCTAGACCTACCCTCTCTCCTCGCAGTTTATAGGCCAATCATTCCCACCACCTTTGTTCTTCAAATGTGTTAGGACCTCTGATCCATCAGCCCACACACTTCTCTGTGCACCGTCCCCTCCTACCCCCTTACTCTGCTTTGACTCCATGGTCCTCACTTCAACAAGTCCCTCTTCCTTTCCTGTCTGTGCTTCAACAGCCCAGTTAAACCCCAGGTGGTGAATCAAGCTATCGGCTGTCGTCGTGCTTCTGTCCAAGATGTAAATCCTATGGGAGGGCAAGATTTTTGTTTCTGTCACTCACTTACCTTCTTCCTCTCCCTGCCCAGGCCGCCTCCATGGACTGAAAGCTAACAGTCCATCCTCCTCACCTGGCTTCTGACACAGCCCATGCTTCCGGTTTTCCTCCTACCTCACTGCTGCTCCTTCTCATCACCTCGACGGCTTCCTCCCCGTCTCTCTGATCTCTCACTAGGGGGGCACCTGGCTTAGCCTTCATCCCTTGCCTTCTCCTCATCTCTACTCACTCCTCTGATAATTATCTCATCTTCTGGCTTTAAATACTACCTGGATGCTGACGACTCCCAAAAGTCTGTCTTCTTCTCCCCTGAACTTCAGAAATGCCTTCTCGAATTTTTTGCCTTGGATATCTCATAGGGGTCTCAAATTTCATGTGCACCAAACCCCATTCTCCACCTTCGCACTCAGCCCTTTGCACCCTTTATTTTGATGTTAACATAGTTTTCCCATCTGAGTAAAACTCAACTTCATCATTCCATCTTTCTTAGGTCAAAAACTTAGTCATTCTTGACTCAACAAGTTCTCTAAACCTCTATCTAATTTGTCAACAAATCCTGTCAGCGCTCAGTCCTGCTATCCTCTGTGTGGGAGGCTGGAGACATTACCCTTTATTTATAGTCCTTTCATCTCAGCCATTAATATCATGTATATGCCATGGTCAGAAGAAAACCAGTTTGCAATGGTTCCCAACCTTGGCTGCACGTTGGAATCACCTGGGGCGGGGGTGGGGGTGGCTTTAAAAAACCCCAGTGCCTATGTCCCTCTTGCTGGGACTCTCATTTAATTGGCCTGGGGGAGGGCCTGAGATTTTTAAAGGCCACACCTGGCCCCCACCCAGGTGGTTCTAATATGCAGCCAAGTTTTCCAGCTATTAGGGCTTTGAAAAAAAGAGAGCGACCTGGTGAAAACCGTTAGTATTAATCAGCGTTTACATGCCAAGTAGATTTCAGTTAGTATCACACTAAAAACGGTATTCCCCAAATTCAAATAAACAATAATAATAATTAAAACTGGGAAGCTATATCAATATCTCTATTCTTTTTGAATGAGCCTTATAATTTCAATTCTTGTTTTGATAACTTTTTCTTTCTCATTTTTATAAGAAGCTTTTATGAGTTCTAAATGTTGTCTGATGAGAAAATTTTACCACTGGCTAAAAATTGGCAGGAATATCACCAGATCTCAGCTCTGGATCCTCTGTTTTCGAGCACTGCCATTTTTCTGTAAATTTTGAGGGAAATGGGCTGAAAAAGCCCATCTCCGTTTCAGGCAGAGCTGAGGGCTGTAACAACCTAACAAGGCCAGTTTATTACCTGTATTTCCTTTTTCAATTCTCGAGCACTTTCCTCCGAAGGCATTCAGGCTGCGGGGTGACCAGTTTGCAGTTAACAAACAAGGGGAAAGAGACAACTAGGGAAAAACAACTCGGAGAGTGGTGGGTGAGAGGAGGGAGGAAAGAAGAGGCAAAAGAGGCGAGCCCGGCCCGCCTTGGTCCCTGCTCGCAGAGGGAGTCGGGAAAACAGGTGAGCAGCAGGTGCGCCCCATCATTACATCAGAACCCAACATCTCTCTTCCCCAGCCTCATTTCTGTTTTGCTCTGATCAAAATTTGTGTTTGTTAGGATCTATGCAATGAAGTGTTTGCAGTCTTATTTTCTGTAAGGAATTCCCTTTGGATGTCATAATTGTGTATTTAACAAACATTTATACTTACGTATTTGTGTAATATTGAAATAATTTAGCATTTAAAAAATGCTGTTTACTAGAATTGAAGATTAATCCAAAAATGCAGATTGAGTTGCCTAATAGTAATATTAAATTCTTCCCATGATGCTAATTATTCCAGGGATACACCAGAGTGAGCTTGTTTTAATCTGAAACTTCAGTTGTATTTCTTTAAAACATGTCAACCAGAGTACAATCAATGAAAACAACTTCTTGTTAAAAATCCCCCAAAGAGAATGGGGTAAACTCAATTCTGTGAGTAAACTCAATTCTGTGGTACATTTTACTTATGTTATTTTTACACTTATTTTACCCTCCTTCAAGCTTGACTTATGAGTACATGCCTCAAAATATTTTAAGTAAGTGAAAAAATATTCATCATTATAAAAACAAATATCCCAAAATATCTCCTATGGTCACAATTTTCATATCTGAATATTTAAATATAAGTCTGTGTATGAGCAGAAGTGCTTGGTTTTTTGTCCTTCTAATCACTTCTAATTTGACTGGTAAAACATGGAATTTTTCTAATTTTGAAAAACTGTCTAAAAAAAAAAAGAGAACCAGCACTTCTCTTCAGTGCTACACATAAAGGGCCTCCTTTGTCACCTTCTCTCCTGGAATGGTACCAAGCCGACCCTGTCTTCCCTCCTTGAAATAAGGTAACGTTGGTTTGTGCAAGGGAAACACATCTGGCCCGAGGCAGCCCGGTGATTTTCCAGACGGAGGCAAAGCTGAAAAGCTCAGAGGCTCTGATTCCCTCCTGGGGACCTGGAGTGGGCAGAGCTGGGAGAAGCCTGCCACCCAGTGGAAGATGGAGGCCATGGACCGTTCCTCGTAAGGGCAGTTTGGTGCCAGGGCCTTTGGGGCGTCAAAAGCTGCTCCTACAGAGACGTGGAGCGTAGCTTCCATTCGACACAAGTGTACTATCAGGAGAAGACCCAACAAGAAGCAACATTCAAACCCAAGACACAGAATGTTCCTTCCTATAAACGACGACGACACAGTCGTGCCCTGTACAAAGCGCCTCTTCACACAGCAGTGTCTCATAAAGTACTGTTTTATTTAACAAACTCCATCTCATCCCTGCAGTGATTATCGATACAGTCTGCGCATTTCCTATTCAGTGGCGAAAACACAAGATGGGAAAGATATTTCTCCCCATGATTATGATTAAAGTTGTAACTTTTCGAATTTCTGTAGAGAATATATTTCATCTGTTGGGACCCATCTAATCATCTAACTCAGATTATGGCTGTCAGCCCAGGAAGGCTGAAGAGGGAGTCGAGGTGAGCTGCCCAACTGGAAGAAGGCACAAGGAGCTGACATAATGCCCAAAGAGCCAACATGGAGCAAAACAGCACTTTATTGCAGTACAGGCGGGTGGCAGGAGCCCTCAGGTGTACGCACTTGTCCTTTTATTGTGCCCGCACACACGCATTGTTCATAATGCCAACTCATGCTATTGGCTCATGCGTACATTTACTTCTTACCTCATGTGCATGCAAGTTATTGTGAACTTTGACCTGGGTCCCACTGTTGCAAAAAAAACGTGTTACAGCTCGGTATTACAGCACAGTTGTGACAGCAACCTGGATCCGAGCGAGACACCAAGCAGCACTAGAAGAGTTGGACAACTCAAGTTTATTAGGCCAGCAGGCCCAGAGGAGTTAACACTCCAAGCTCTGGATCCTGTCTGCAAGTTTACACAGGCTTTTATAGGCTGCCAGTTTACACTTTGCAACATCATATGCAAATAAGGTATAACAAAAGTTGACTAATTAGGAACAAGCTTTGTAGAAATGGACCAATCAGGAGGGAGGGAAATAACCAATCAGGGGTGAGGGAAATGGACCAATCAGAGGTGAGAGAAACAACCAATCAGGAGTGAGCTCCATGCAAATGAAGTACTACAAATGAACCAATCAGGAGTGAAGGAAATAACCAATCAGGAATGAGCTCAGGGAACCAATAGAATTTTAGTGGTGAGTAAGCCGTTTCAGAGGCAAAAAGTGAGATAGAGCCTCTGGACCAGGGAACAAGATGGTGCTGGCAGGAGAGTAGTCACCCTGCCTGGGGGTCCTGCCGGTCTTTTTATGGGGCTTCTCACCTCATCATGACCTACTCACTTAAGACTGCCAGCAACGGCTCTCTTTCAAAAGTGACTGACACGTTCAAGCAACGTTAAGTGATTGGGAGGCAGAGCCCTGGCCAGAAGACTCAGATAAATTTGTGCTCTCTTGTTTTGACTTCGTTTGTCACATGATTCCAGTTTGCTTTATGTTTCAAATGATTGTTTTTCACATACGTGTACGGGTATCTATTTGAAGGCATCAGTCCCCTGTTCCACCCCTTCCCACCTCCAGGCCTGTTCCAGGTAGAGGTAACTACTTAAGAGTTTTGTCAGCTGTTTATCTAAATAAAATGCTTCGGCTGACTTTCCAGATCTGTTGGCGGTGGACGGCCTCAGTTTGGGTTCCCTCAGAAGCAGACCACGAGACAAGGATTCAGGGGCAGGATGGGGAAGTAGATAAGGTGGGGAAGGCGCCAGAAGCTTTTAAGATCTTTCCCCTTTATCCTTGGGGTTCTGAACTTTGCAATGGTGGGTTTAGATGTGTGAGTCTGTTTGTATTTACTGTGCTGAGCAGCAGCTTCCAAAGGCAGCACCTCCCTTCCTCCGCCCTCCAGTCTCCTGCCAGTGCCTCCACTGGGCAGCTCCAGCTGGGAACAGCAGACCCAGAGCCTAGGAAACAGCCTGGGGGATTGGCCCTCAGGAACACAGAGCAGGGCAGCGGGAGGGCAAGGAGAGGGTCTGAAGGCAGACAAGCCGAGGACCAGAGCAAGTAAGATGGTAAAATATCATATAGAATATAATCTCATTTTGCTTTTTATGGTTTTAAAGATTATGAAAGTGAAACATACTAGTTGCCAAAATTAAAACAATATGTAGGTCTACATGAAAATGTGAACGTCCTCCTGCACAGCCCACCCATGATTTCCCTTTGCTCCAGAGAGTAACACTGTGTGTTTCAGCAGCGATCCTGACCTGTGCCTTGACAAGCTTTGTAAACACATGCATACGTGATACCTGTACCTAACACATCCTCACAGCTTCTTTTACATCCCCTTTGCTCAGTTCTGTTAGGCTGCTTAAGCTCTCGTATTTCCTTTGTTTCTTTGAGTAGATTAGAAATCATACAGCTATCTCCCGTCTTACAGTTTTGACTCAAATATTTTAATGAAATATTCTGTACTATACATATATATGTATATGTATATATAAAATACGATGTGGCTCCATTACCCAGCCTAAGATGTAACCAGTATTGTCGAAGTGCCCAGAATGCCCCCTAATTCACAACCCTTCCCACCTGACAGCAACCACTAATCTGAATGTTGCTTTTCTTAAAACTATATTTTAAATCCTATATTATTTTTAAATACTATATTGATAACTAATTGCAGTGTTTTTTTTTTACTTTACATGAAAGGTGACATAATAAGTATTCAGCAGCTGCATTTTTTACTCAATATTATGAGTTTTTATTAGATTCATACATACTGCTATGAAACTACAAAACATTACCAAAGATTTTTTTAAATTAAGAAATGGAGAGTGATATCTTCTTCATGGGTCAAGAAGATATCATTTCTCCCCAAATTAATCTAGATTCAACATAATCCCAATCAAATTTCCAACAGGCTTTACTGTAGACGTTGACAAGTTGATTCCAGAATTCATTTGGAAATGCAAAGGACCTAGAATATCTAAAACAACTTTGAAAAAGAAGAATAAAGTTTTGGATGATTTACAGTACTTGATTTCAAGACTTATGAAGCCATAGTAATGAAGACAATGTGGCATTAAAATATACAAACAGATCAACAGAACAGAATTGAGTTCAGCAATAGAACCTACATATATACAGACAACTGATTTTCAACAAAAGTACAAAGGCAATTCAGTAAAGAACAGTCATCTCAACAAATGGTACAAGAACAACGGAATAGCCACATGCAAAAGCTTGAACTTCCATCCACACCTTGTACCATATACAAAAATTAACTTAAAACCAATCATAGACCTAAATGTAAGGCCTTTTAAACTACAAAACTTCTAGACAAATACATAGGAGAAAGGTTTCTTAAAATTTTAGAAACTTAAAATCTAAGAAAGTTTTCTTAGATACAATGATTCAAAAAGAACAAATTGATAAATTGGACAGAATCAAAATTTAAAAGTGCTCTTCAAAGACACAGCTAAGAGGACGGCAAGACAAGCAGCAGACTGGGAGAAAGTATTTGCCAAGTACAGACCTGACAAATCATTAGGGAAATGTACATTAAAACCACAATAAGAGAACAATATTCCTATTAGGGTGGCTAAAACCCACAAGATAAGGATGTGGAGCAAGTGGTACAGACATGTCACTCCTAAATATTTACCCAAGAGAACTAAAAACATGCATCCATGCAAAGCTTGTACATAAATGTTCATCGCAGCTTATCTGTAATAGTCAAAAACTGGAAGTAACTCTAATGCTCATCAACAGGTCAGTGTCCATTAGCAAATCACAGAATAGCCCTACAGTGGAACAGTACTCAGCAATTTAAAAAATGAACTACTGACACACGCAACAACACAGAGGAATCAGAATGCATCGTCAAAGAAGCCAGACACATTTATGTGAAAGTCTATAAAATGCAAGCGAATCTACAGTGTTAGCAAGAAAGCAGATAAGTGGTTCCCTGGTGCAGTAGGAAACTTCAGCGGTGATGGTATGATTATCACCTTGACTGTGTTTATGTATACATAAATATGTCAAAACTTAAATTATACACTTTAAACGTGTAGTTTTCCATATGTCAATGATATGTCAAGAAGGCTGTGTGAAAAAAAAATTACATAGGTGGGAAGGCTCAACTGTTTCAAAGAAGATCTGCTTGAGAAGTTACAGTGTCTAATGTGATCCTTACAAGTATTAGTTTACTTTTGTTCTCCCAAGCAATTTTATTAAATCTGTAACTTCCCCTCAATCTGTATTGCTTTGTATATTTTACATATGTAATTGGCATGATGTGTACAATTACTGGCTCACTTTGGAAGTCCTGGAGGTTCAGTGAAAATACCTGGCTTTGCTCTCAGTGGAAAAACACATTGCAATGGATGACTTCTCGGGACAGTTTATTCTAACATCAGATTGGCAATTACATACATATGTCCATTTAATTTACCCAACCAAAGCCGTCAGCATCCTTGTGAAGCCACAATCAACAAGGATACAGAGACCACCCCCCTCCAATTAGAGGCATTATTCTATTGCCTGAAGAAAAACAACACCCCACAGGAGTGGATAGTATATGGATTACAATTTATAAGAGTCAGGGTTGTCAACTTTGGACCCAACAGGCTGGGGTAAACTTGGCCCTACCTCAGTTTGTAGATCACCTTAATCTGGATCATCTGAAACTGAACAGTTGTATCTGGCACTAAGTGAAAAGCCATGGTGTTAAAATTAAATAAAACACTGGGCCCTAACAGTTTCTACTTCGGGAATGGTGGTCCCTGGGCTGCTGTGGGGAAGCCCCATGACCAGCACCTTCAAAGACTTGTCCCGTGGGCTAAGTGTCATTATTTCACTGGTCCTGTGCTGTTGCCACAGCAGGGAAAAACCAGCCTTCCCATTTCACTTTGCACTGGATGAGAGACCAAATATAGGGATCTACTTAAAGAGTGTTTGTTATAACTCCTCTGTTCCCAGTCAGTAAGGCACAGGGTAGGATATGCGAAGAAATCCTTGGAAAATACTGTACCTTTGGGCTGAGGTTCCTGGCCATTTGCTACGTGACTCTCCACCCATCTGGGAGCTTGACTGTACTAGTGTTCCCAAAGCCTGGGCTATTTTAAAGAGATAATTTATACAAACTCAGCAAAGGCAGGCATGAAATGGGCTGCAAAACTTATCAATCAATTCTCTCTCTCCCCTCTCCCTTGCTCTCTCTCTCCCAGAAATTAAGCAGAAATTAAGCATGATTGATACTTGGAATGTTAGTATTAGCGACTAGAGAACCGTAGTTATGGTCCTTGGTGCCCCAAATGGACAAATTTGTAATTAAATACAATCAGGAGCAATCACCATAGTGATAAATGAGGCTGTTCGTTTCACTTCTGACCTTGAGGGCATGTCCCCAGAGCTGCACTGAACCAGCCTCTCCAGATCCTTCTTCCCGCCCCTCCCGACCAGGGGGAGCTCCACTGCTCGGAACCCTGAAAAGGGGAGGGAAATACCTCACCAGGAGTCACCATCTGATTATTAGTTACTAGTTCCATGAAAAAAAAACAGAACTTTGCTGAGTAACTCTCTTGACCAATGTACGTTGCTTGATGTTCTGAATCTTTTTGCTCAATGCCTTATAAGAAGAAGAAGTGAATTGCTAAGTCTTGGCAAAGAGAGGAATCTCCTATAGTTTGGTCAGAATTGCCTAAAACAGTAGCCATACATTTTCACTAGCCCAAGAAAACAAACACATGAAATAGCAAAATTTTCAAACTGCAGAAAAATTCTTCCATTGTCTACTGACTTTTTCCTCTTAATATAGTTTTATTACCTTAAGGAAGAATTCCTTATATTTCCCCAGAGGGGACATCTTTACAGAGTAAGGAGGGGAGGGAACAAAACCAGAGGAGGAGTGAAGATCACAAACGGATAGACTTTAAAATGTCTTCCTCACCTTTTGTTTTCTTGCAGATTCTTCTACTGTGAGAGCCCCAAGCACCTGAGTCATTAACATCACCTGCAAGTCTACACTTGCATCCTACCAGCCATGCCTCCTGAGGGCTTACACTCATATTCTCTAAATCACCCAAAGCAAAACAGATGTTGAAACAGTAACTCCGCAGAATCTCGTCATCCTTTTCCACATTACACTTAATCTTACCTTCTACTTCCCATCACCTCCCAAGCCCTTGAAAAGTGTCAACAATCAGTACTGCTGACTTTTCATTCAGGACACTGTTTACTGAACCATCTGGCCGTGAAGTCACATTGCCACATATCAGTAATGTTCTGGGGATTTAGAGATTCAATGGGTGGAACAATGCCTTGTTTCATGGGTGCAGAGCCCACCATTCTGCAGCATGACAAGGCTCATTCCTGAGACACAGAGGACAAGGAGATGGTTTGAGAGCCTACAGCAAGATAACTGAGTTTGTGTTTATTCCCCCTATATGTTCCCTTTCATCTTATTTCAAACAAGGAAATAGTATTTCCTTCCCTCAGTGATTTTTAAAAGAGGGAAACGGAAGTCACTGTCAATCAGAGGCTCTTCTGCCTTTTGCAAGCATCTAAGCTACCTGCAGACAGGATGCCAGGAGTCCCAGGGGATGAGCAGATGGGTGCCTTTAAGAACAAAAAGAAAAAGGGGCAAACCCAGGGCCTGGGAAAGAGACAAAGGTTGGTGGGTCCCACGGTAAGGAGAGATTGACATTCAGCTCTTCAACCTTTCAGAATGGAAAGGCAAGACCCAGGTACAGATGCTGCATGTCTTACCAACTACTCCCATGCCAGGCATGGCACAGCCTCTGTATCCAAGGGGCCATGCAGGCTGCAACGAAGGGCCCCTTAGCAGCAGCTGGTGGACCATAACCAGTGTCCAAAGGGGCTAAGCCCCCAGGTCACTGACACAACAGAGTGGTACAGGAGCTTCCAGCTGGATTTAAGCTGATTTAAAGAAAATTCAAAAATGTCACATTTTTTGCACATCCCAGTTGGCACACTAAGATTCACATGTCGGGGCTGAGTGAGGCCTGTCTGCAGCTGACACTGATCACAGGGGCTGGAATTTAGGCTAATTCATCCTGAACCCATGGTCATGACTGTGCCATGGAATGGTATGTGAAGAGATGAGTGTAAATCCTTGGAAAACAGCAGATTAGCAAATACCAAGGATGTGCGATAAGTTTCAGTCTGAAAGAGTATTTCCAATGTGTTAAAATCCCGGGCCAGAACAGCGCCTCTTTCAAGGGTAACAAAATACAAACCCCTTCTTTGTTACTATTATCTTAACTTCGCGGAAATAAATTCAAAGCCAGACAATATCAACTAACAAAAAATAAATAAAAGCATTGTTTCGAATATTGTACAACTTGTATAGATTATAAACAAATCAACAAATCCTGGGCAGATACAAGGTAGCCAGAGAAGGAAGTGAGGACCACAAGAGCCTTGTTGCTTTGCTAACATTCAAGTTCTCTAGTTCTTAGGAAAATATGTAGAAAGATTTTAAGGTCTCTAAGTTAATTTCTCTTTTTAAAAATTAAAATTCTCCCTGGAGAGGGAAAGGCAGAGGGTAGCCAATAGACATGCCACATGGGGAAGGGGCCACTTCATTGGGACAGCGTATTCAGGGGAAACTACTCTGTGTGTGATGGACATGACAGTTACAGAAACTGCAGGTGTTTTCCAACCATGTTTACAATAATGAAACTCCTGCCCCCAGAGGAGAGACACTGAGTCTGGGTTAGGAGACTTCACCCAGTAACCGCTACTACTACAGTACTGGAAATGCTGGGCCAACGACCTCTCTCCAGCGCCTCTGGCTTCACTGCTCACTCCTTCCCTTTTGCTCACTCTGCTCCAGCCACACTGGTCCCCATGATGTCCCCTCCACCCACGGCCTTTACCTGCAAGCCCTCTGCCAGGAACGCGCTTCCTAGACATCAGTATGATCCATTCTCGTGCCTCCTTCTGGCCTTTACTTAAACAGCACCTGCCCAGCAAAGTCTTCTCTACCTAAAACTGCAGACAGCCCCAGCACTGCCCTCTGTCCTTCTCACCATGACATGTTACATACTGTACTTACTTTGCTGTCTGGCTCCACTAGATAATCTCCACGAGAAAAGGTACGGAGTTTTGTTCAACGCAGTCTCTTCAGCCCCTAAAAGTGTCTGGCACACAGTAGGCATTTAATACTCACTGAAAAGAACCAAGAAGTAAGTGAATGTTTACGGAAATGCCACTTGGCCCTGCTTTGGGGCATTTCTGCTTTCAAAGCAAACAATGCTGCAGTGGTTGTGGTCCAGTATCTTCTGAGTACAGGGCTGCAGGGCCCACTGACAACCAGAGAACATGCCGAAAAAAAAAAAATGCTAAAAAAAAGCAAAAAACAAAACTCAAAAAAAAAAAAATTCATGAGAACAAAAAGCTGGCAATTTGGGGACAGGGAAATCATAACACACTTCTACACATGTGACCGAATGTAAAGCTCAAAGAACAGACTAGTATAAAACACAATGCCTAGTCACGTGAGGCTCATCCTCCTGATGGGGGATATAAGACAAACAGGCAAGAAACAAATCTGCAGCATTTTTCTGACAAAGGGCCCCAGGGAGCCAGGGAGACCTGGCAGGTTACTTCTGGAGCCTGGGTAGCATTCAAGTCGGAGCACAGAGTATCTTTGCAGTCTTTTATGTTTTGTTTTATTTTTTTAATCAAATTTTTATAATCTTTATAATTGTATAATCTGCATTATAAAATTGTTGTAATTACTTACCAGTAAACTTGGTTTTTGTTTCCTGCAACTTCAAGACAAACTGATACTCCACCAAGATCTGCCAGGAAACCCTGTGACGTGGGGTTCTCCTTGGCAATGTGACCCCCAGGGGTGTAACCCTAACTGGCAAATGTGGAATTTGGACATCACAAAAAATACCATCTTATATCAAAATATATGGTAGAGACAGTAACTGCTGTGGCTTTTTGGAAAAGGCCAAAATATTTGGAAAAATTATATGGAGTCTTTTCAATAATACTATGTGTATTACTCAAACAAGCAATTCTCCAATGAAGACATACAAATGGCCTATAGGCACATGAAAAAATGCTCAATATCAGTAATTATTCGATTCAATTACTCTAATTCAAAAAGATACATGCACCCCAAAGTTCACAGAAGCACTATTTACAATAGGCCAAGACATGGCAACAACCTAAATGACCATCGACAGATGACTGGTTAAAGAAGCTGTGGTATATTTGTACAATGGAATACTACTCAGCCATAGAAAAGAATAAAATAATGCCATTTGCAGAAACACGGATGGACCTGGAGACTGTCATTCTAAGTGAAGTAAGCCAGAAAGAGAAACAAAATATCACATGCTATCACTCATATGTGGAATCTAAACAAAGAAAAAAGAAGACACTAATGAATTCATCTACAAAACAGAAACAAACTCACAGACATAGTAAACAATCTTATGATTACCAGGGGGAAAGGGGTGAGAAGGGATAAACTGGGAGGTTCAAGATTTGCAAATATTAACTACTATATACAAATACAGACAAAAAACAAATTTCTTCTGTATAGTGCAAGGAACTATATTCAATATCTTGTAGTAACCTATAATGAAAAAATATGAAAACAAATACAGGTGTGTGTGTGTGTATATATATATATATATGTGTGTGTGTGTGTGTGTGTGTGTGTGTATAACTGAAACATTGTGCTGTACACCAGAAATTGACACATTGTAACTGACTATACCTCAATTAAAAAAAAATACTATATATATTATTCAAACTCCTACCACGATATAAGATGCATGACAGCCATTTTTCTGCCTTAGTTAGACTATTTTTTCAAATGAAGAAACAAGTCATTTTTAAAAACAAATACATCTATTTAATATAAGTGGAACGTAAATATGCAGTAATGCCAGAAATAAACTATCTTCAACTCTGGGCTCTTTTCAAAAGATACAAGATCAGTTTTTCAAAAGATACAAGATACACAGATAAATCACATTCATACCTTACAAACGTTAAATAGCAAAAATTTAAATTCATAATGAACAATGAATATTTTTCAGTAGCTTGAAACTTTACTCAGTCCATAATTTTTAGGATTGAAAAAAGAGCTAATCATTTACCTTAATATTGTCATTTATGCATTACTCAGAAGTACAAACACCCTGAAGATGGAGTTGCATGCTTACCATATGTATTATAAAAACAATGAGACATTTATCAAGCATAACTAATATAATGAAAACTATATTTTAGGATATGTTTCACAAACACAAGTCCAACATTTCCTCTTTGGTTCAGAAAATATAAGAGGTAGGTTCAAACAAAGCAAATGCCTATTACGTCACTAGATTTTTATTAAAATGTCAGCAATTTATCAGAAATTACTAGAAATCAAACTTGAGTTTAAGAACTAAATTAAAAAATGGTAAGAATAACTTCAACTACCAAATATTTTTCTAAGTCCTAATCACACAAATCAGAAAAGACAGTTGATTACAAAAATGGCGTTAGTAAAATAAAAACATGCCATCAATATTATAAATTAAGTTTTCTGTATCATAACATGTTCCTAAAACTGGGGGCAAAAGAGAATATGAATGTACATGTTTGTAAATTGGGCCTTTCATTTAAATATAGGTACCAAATATATAAAATTAATACATACTACTATTAGTATCTACTATTCTCCTAGGTTTGTTCTGCCCAAATTGAGCATTGCAGGGTCAAAGAAATTAAACAGTGAGGGGGAAATGAGACTGTCATTCACCCACGATCAACATACTTCATGTGATTAAGAAATTCAGATAACCCAGAATGGTCCCCAGAAGCCTTCGTGATTAAAACAGAAGTCTGAGTCAAGTAGGAAACAAAAGACAAAGAGAAGAGATGGTCTTCAAAAGCTGATATAAGTAAAAGGGTTTTGTTTCCTGGTGCTTTTCAAAGCAATGATAATAAAAAGAATCTTTCAAATAAGTTGCCTTGTGTTGATAATTTAACAGTAATATATTGACGGTGTGTCATCCTGGGAATCAAATCACAGTACAAGAAAAATGGAGAAAGGCCCTCTGAAATAAATATTATTTTATGACTCCTCCTTACACAAAAATGGTATGAATGGACTAGGGTATTCACATGCCTTGAAATTCTGCCACTTACATTCATTTTTATTCACCTTAAAGAAAAATATAAACCCAATACCTATTTGGCTGCTGTAAGGTATATTTTCATGCAATGATTCTCTATTAATGGTCCTACAAGGAAATTTTAAGAAGTCTATAAAGACATTCAAAATATGTAAACAATTTAAGTTTCAAGGTTTTCTGATCATTAAAAAAAAAAAGATTTTTAAGTATAAAGAAACTGGCATAAACTTGAATCAACCAAAATAAAGATTTATAATTCTACCACACAAAACAAATTTAGGTCAAGCAAGTACATTTTTTCAGATTTAAGATTCAGGGCAGAGATGTACAGAAAGGACTAATAAGAAAAGACAAAATACAATTTTATGGCCTTTTCAAAATTGTATGTGCCATCGAAACTATGGTTTTTTAACATTTCTGAACATATAAAACTGAGCCCAAATGTTTGAAGGTATCATTGATATGCTCTTCCCTTTTGTGAAAAAAAAAAAATACAGCTTCTTTTGCCATAGACTTGTTGCAATTCTAGGAGAAGAGTTCTCTCTAGAGATTGTTGAAAGTTTCAAGACTCATGCTAAAGCAAAAAATTCAACATGTCATTTCTGAGTTACTCCTAAAGTTTGTTTCATTTTTTCATAAACCACGTAACTGATGCCTACAGCAGGGAGCACCTTCATAAAGTTTGGGGTGATGCCTCTGTAAAGTCCTGGTATTCCTTCTTTGGAAATTATTCGTCGAAAGAGCCCAACCATGTTCAGCTGTGGGGTTCCTTCTACCATGGCTAGAAAATAAAAAAAGAAACCAGGCTAACTTGATATTCAAGCACGTTTTGTTATTACTATATGCAATTATGACTCCGAATGATATTCTAACATACAATGAAAGGATCAAATTTATTCCAAGGGGTCCAAGAAAGTACCCCTTTATATAATTCTCCCTGTAGAGCACCTGATAATAACAATGGTACTGTTATTTATTGAGAGATTACTATGTGCTAGTCATTGGGTTAATTATATACCAATCCTCCAAGTTACGTATTATGATACTCATTTAATAAATAAGGAACTGGAGGCTTAGAAAGACAGAGAAACTTGTCCGAAGACACTTAGCCTAGAAAGTGGGAGAGCTGAGAGCGGATGGTCTTCCTCCTCGGTAAATGGAATGAAAACTGTGCAGTGTTGTAAGAATTAGCAATAACATATGTAAAGCACCTGGCGTTTGTCAAATTCTTGGTAAATCATGGTTGGAGTTCTTTATTATTATGGGACCTACAACTTTTGAACTGTGATTCCTCCCCACCGAGACACTGTCTCCTCCTGGACTTTGATGATACCGTACCCTCCTGCCTCTTCTGCCATCTCATTGATTATTCTCATTTCTTATGATTTGCTGGGTTTTATTACTGTATGAAAGTAGCAGGCATTCTGTGCTTTCCTGCTTTACCCCTGGCCAACATCACCCATGATCATTTCTTTAAATAGCATACCCTGAGCACCTACAGCTCTAGCCCCAACCTCTCTTCCAAGTGCCAACCACCCCTCCTCCAGCCAAGCAGTCAATCATTAATTAACCAATACTTCCAATGTGGACGCTGCTAAATATTTGTAAATGCAATGTAAATGCTACATAAACAGTGGACCACATGGTAAATTCAAGTTTTGCTTTTTGGAACTTTCTGGAGTTTTGGGGTTTCTTTCTCCCGAATATTTTTGATCTACAGTTGGTTGAATTCATGGATGCAGAAGCCACGGATATGAAGGGCCAACTATACTCTTTTTTTTTTTTTCAACTATGCTCTGAAAACAGGCATTCTTGACACAGGGAAGAAAATCTTAACTCTGAGCATAAACCGCAGATATACGTGCAGTGTTATCCGTGGTATTAAAATTTCATGAAGAGGAATGAATTAGGAAAAGAATGTCTAAAAAGCTTCCTCAGGGAGGAAATAATGAACCAAAGGTTGAGGAATACTGTCTTAAAACCACGCTCTGCTGTCTCAGTAGAACCTGAAGTTCCACAAGCACGCTACTGATGAGGTACTTCTATCAATGTCATTTTTTCATCCAAAACCCACCTTGAGCCTGCATGCGTGTTCTCACCAAAGCCAAGGGGTAGCTGGCCAGCTGACCGCAGGTGCTGGATAAGGCACCACATCCCAGCAACACCATGACTCCAGGGTTTACAGAGTCTTTGGCAAAATTATCTAGCCAATGGGACTTCAAGAGCTACCAGAGAAACAGAAAGGAAGAAAAATAATTTAAAAAACGAACTTTACAGCAGCTTTCACTCAACATGAGCATCTTCGCAGCTACTCATCCTTACGAGAGACAGGCTGCATTTCTGCAAGATTGGGAGGCACGTTCCCAGGAGCAGCAGCTCTGCAGAGAGGTAGGGAAGCCACGGGGGATTCAAAACACAAGAGGTCTGTACTGGTTGTTCATCTTCCGTGAAACAAACGTGAAGCTCGATAGCACACCAAACGTAGGCTCTAAAGAACATTTCCCACGGTGAGTATAAATGAAAATAACATACTACTACTAAGTACATCTAATTTTGTACTTTATGCGTTATTTCATTTAGTCGTTCTACAAAAGCTCTGAGATAGAGCTATTCTGATTCTAGAAATGAGCAAAATTAGTCTCAGTGTAGTTTTTTTAACAAGGGTGCAGAGTCAAGTGTATGTTTTTTTCTTGTTATCCTAGGTCCCTATATTTCCATTAGGAGGCAATAATTGAGAGAAAGTGAATAAAATATTATGTTAATCTAATTTTGAAATATAAAATATCTTAAGTATAAAATTATATGCTAACACATGGGGGGAATTATATACTAGTTTAAAGTTTTCAGTGAAAAATTTAACTGTATACTTGGATCTTGCAATTATACAAGAATAGCTCTATAAATTTGAAAGCAAAAGTTATATTTCAGTGTCTTATTTAATGTCCATTTAGTACTGTAATATGACAATAAATAAAGTCATGAAGGCTAAAGACAACCATATCTGAACTACAGGAATCAGAAAAGTGATTCACTAGAAACTAATCAACTATTTACACTATTAAGACGAGAAGGGATGGGGGGAGGCGAGGGGAGATAGGAAAATGTACTCTTAAAACAATTACTTTAAAAATATACATGATCTTATAAATTCTCTCTGTGTGTCCCATAATCCATTTTCTTCTCCATCCTAGGATCCATTATCATTCCTTGCCTCTCAGGTCTCTCTAGGGTTTTTAATTTTTTTTACCTGTTTATTTTCATTTGTTTTTGTTTCCCCCTCATTATTGGCTCTGTACCCCTCAACTGATAGATATTCTCAAAACTCTATCACCTTATAAAGGTTCCCCGGCAACATAAGATCACAACGATGGGGTCCTGACCCAACAGGACGAGTGTATTTATGAGAAGAAACACCAGAGAACTCACTCACTCACTCTCTCTCCCTCTCTTTCTCAGAACACAGCAAGAAGGCAGCTGTCTGCAGGCCAGTAAGACAGCCTCACCACAACCCAAATCAGCCAGAACCTCGATCTTGGACTTCTAGCTTCCGGAACTGTGAAAATGTAAATTTCTACTGTTTAACTCACCCACCCAGTCTATGTTATTTTATAGCCCAAACAAACTGATTTACTACCCAAAACAATCTACAGATTCAATGCAATCCCTATTCAAATTTCAATGACAGTTTTTGAAGAAACAGAAAAAAAATTCTAAAATTCAAATGGAACCTCAAAGAAGTCCAACTGGTCAAAACAGCCTTGAAAAAGAAAAAAGTGGAGGCCTCATACTTTCTGATTTCAGTATGTCTTACAAAGCAACGGCAATCAAGAGAGCGTGGTGCTGGCATAAAGACAGATTCATAGATCAATAGAACAAAAGCGAGCCCAGAAATAAACCCCTGAATACACAGCAAATGATCTTCAACAAGGGTGCCAAGGTTACACACTGGGAAAAGGACAGTCTCTTCAGCAAATGATGCTGGGAGAATTGGATACCCACATGCAAAAGAATAAAGTTGGACTCTTACCTTACAACATACACAAAAAAACTAACTCAAAATAGGTTAAAGGCCTAAACATAAGACCTACTGCTATAAACTCCTAAGAGAAAACAGAAGATAAAATCTTTAGGACATTGGATTTGGCAACAAAAGCAAAAATAGACAAACGGATTTCATTACCTTAAAAACTTCTACACCACAAAGGAAACAATCAACAGAGTGAAGAGGCAACCTATGTAATGGGAGAATATATTTGCAAACCACATATCTGATAAGGAGTTAATACCCAAAATATATAAAGAACTCCTACAACTAAACAACAACAATTTAAAAAAAAACCTGATTAACAAATGGGCAAAGGACACTGCACAGACATTTCTCCAACAAAGATATGCAAACAGACAACAAGCATATGAAAAATATTCAACATCACTTCTCATCAGAGAAACGCAAATCAAAATCACAATGAGATACTGTCTCACACCTGTTAGGATGGGTACTATCAAAATCCAGAAACTAACAAAGATTAGCAAGAATGTAGAAAAATTAGGACTCTTGTACACTGTTAGTGGGAATGACAAAGGGTGTAGCTTCTATGGAAAACAGTTCGTTCCTCAAAAAGCTTAACACAGAATCACATACGACCCAGCAATTCTACCGGTAGGTATACACCCAAAGGAACTGGAAGCAGAGACCTGAGATACTTGTACCCCTTTTCCTCAAAAGCGGAAATTATCCTTGAAATTAATTCAACTCCTCAACAACTGATGGCATTCCAAGCTCCTCAACCTTATTAGGAGTTTTTACCCTTAAGACAAGCTTGGAAGATAACATAAACTTAAAACTCAAAGAAGTCCCTGAGAGACTCAGCAAAATCCACAACCCATGTTGGGCAGGTGTCTTCGGCTCCCCCAGTTAAAATTCAAATTGACCATGGTAAGCCTCTTCCTACCGTTAAACAATATCCTTTAAATCCTGAGACTTCAGCAAGAATTAAACCAGCCATACAGGAAACACAGAGGAATATAAGACACACGACCTCACAGTCCCCTGCACTAAGTCTCTGTAATACATCCATTCTTCCTATTAAGAAACACCATGGAAGAGGATGGAGACTTGTCCAAGATTTGAGGGATATTAAAAACATTATCAATAACCTCTAATGGAAAAAAATATGTAAATGAATATATGCATGTATATGCATGACTGGGATATTGTGCTGTACACCAGAGACTGACACATTCTAACTGACTGTACTTCAGTTAAAACAAAACAAACAAACAAACATTGTCATCAACTGTCATCCAGTTGTCCCTAGCCTTCATGCCCTTTTAATGGCAATACCTAACGGAGACTAAATTTTTCACCATAATTGACCTCTGTAGTGCCTTTTTCAGCATCCCTGTGGATCATGAAAGTCAAATTTTATTTGCTTTCATGTAGGAAGGACAATGCACCTGGGCTGTCATGCCACAAGTCTACACTGAAAGTCCTTCCTACTTTTCACAGATCCTGCAAGCAGATTTAGCAGATGTCATTTTTCCACAAGTGTCCACCTTCTTCAGCATATTGACCACCTTCTCTGCTCCTCTCCCGAGGAAGCAAGTGAACAAGACAGCATCCATCTTCCCTCAGCAACTAAAGGTCATAAGATCTCTAAAGAGAAACTACAACTTGCGGAATGCAGGCCAAATACCCAGGACACTTGACCTCAGATTAAGGACTCCATTTAGACCCTAAAGGGATTCAAAGTGTCTTAAATTTCCCACAGCCACAGACCAGAAGACAACTTTAAAGATATGGGGGTCTGATCAGATACTAGAGAAACTGGATACACAATTCTTCAGTTGCCCAGCCTCTTTATTCATTGCTCAACGCTGAAGACCAGATCCTTTTGAGTGGGAAGAAAACGCCTTTATGGCTTTCCAGAAGCTGAAAAGTGGACTTTTCAAGCCCTTGCTTTAGGACACACTAACTATCAGCTTCCCCTTTTCCACTTCATGTACGAAAGGAGAGAAATGCCTTAGGAGTGCTTACTCAAAGGCACAGAGGTCAACACTGACCCCTTGGCTACTGCATTCAGCAATCAGGCCTGTGGCCAGAGGTCTTCCTCCGCGCCTGAGAGCTACTTCAGTAGCAGCAGCCCTTACAACATCCTCTGAGCAAATAGTTATGGGCCCTCCACTCCTCGTCTGTGTTCCCCCTCGCAGCAGGAGGCTTGCTCAATTCTCATCACACTCAACTCCCTTCTGCAAGCCGTCTTACCCCATAAGAACTACCATTACAACTTCTCACACACCCTCTTCCTGCTACAGCAACCTCAAGCCTACAACCCCTCTCTTAGTGACAAAACTGCTCATGACTGTCTGACCCTGACGGATCGGTTATTAACCCTTAGAGCTGACTTACAAGAAACCCCTATTGCTAACACTGAGATTTCATGGTTTGCTGATGGTTCTCATTTGAAAAACGGTAAAGGAAAATACGGTGCTACACCATCTTGTGAACTGTGCTACAATTTCTAAGACTGAGGCAGCTCCACTGCTGATGGCCACTTCAGCCCTGCAGGCAGAGCGCCATGCTTTAACTAGAGGTTGCACCTGAGCAGAAGGTAAAACCCTGAATACCTACACAGATAGTCACTGTGCCTTTAGGGTACTTCACGACCCTGGCGTGCTTTAGAAAACAAAGAGGATTCTTAACCTCAGGAAGAAACCTGATTAAGAATGAAAACTGGGTCAATAAATTGTTGGAATCAATCCAACTTCCACCTGTCCTGGCCATCATTAAGGTACCCGGGCCTCCGAAATTAAATCCAGGTGACACCAAAGGAAATAATCTGGCTGATCAGGCCACAAGGACAACTGCCTTATGAGCCACCAGACCTGCCTAAGAGTTGTTTCCTGAATGCCTCCCTGTTGCTCAAATGTGGCCTAACCCTTATGACACTGACTCCTTAAAATAACCTTCGGAGATTAAAACTACCCCCGACACGGAACACGACTGTGTTCTGGGACGGGCCCATCCCAGCCAGCAACACGAGACAAAGCAGACCTGTAAGTTGACTGTCAATGCTTTTAGAGAATGATCTTGATCAAAAGAGGAAAACGTGAAATAAAACGGAGTCACTTATGTCATAAGTTTTAAAATGAAGCTGGGAGGCCATTCAGGTGGACCTTACGCACATCGCACCATGAACTTACAAGTGAGGCCAAACCACAGACAGTTCAAGGACTCTGCAAGAACGCCCACAACTTGTCACAGTAACAAACTCTTACCTCCTTCTAGTGGTACCCTTAGCAATCAGTCATGTTGAGCCAGCTAGGTTCTGCCTCCAACTCCAATTAAAATTCTTCTTTGGCATAAGAAACCCCTGACTTTTACTCCCTAGCAGACACTATTCAGGCTGCTACCCAAATTTGTGTGCAAGGAATTGCAATTCTTTGATCCCAAATAAACACTCTGTGTTTGATTATAGCCTCCTAGGTTGACAAGAACAAGGAGTGAATCTGTGCTGCTCATATCAGTCTCTCGGCTTTTCCAATGTCAGATTTTAACAAATCAGAGGAAATGTGCCATTTTTGCTTATTTTCTCTCTCCTCAAAAAAATCCCCAATACCATCTTCTAAGCTGAACAACTATATCTGAATGTGAACCTATTCTCTTCATTAATAAAACGAATTCACAGGGAAATCTAATACAAAAGTGACCAGAGGCTTATGGGTCACATAGTCAAGGAACTTGAGAAGAAATATCAAAGAACACACCCTTGAATCTCCTTTTGGTCACAGACTGTTTCCAGGTATATGTGTATTTCTCTACATAAAGTCAAATTCTAACAATGAGAACTATTTAGCTACATTTTCAGATTCAAAAGCTTGCTACAAACTCACCTCATACACAGCAAGATCTATGCCCGCATACGGTATGATGCCCAATAAATTGGGAACATAACCTTTGTAAAAAGCTCCCACGCCTTCGTGTTTCAAAATCTTCTTGGCGCAATCAAATATTCCAGAGTATTGTCCAGTTTTGCCTACAGCCAGCCTGGTTTTCAAAACCTGGTTATGAAAGAATATAACAAAATATTATTATTCGTATTAACTCTGTGATCATGGAATTCAAGAGAAGTAATCTCACAGAGAGTAAATACCTAGCATACACTGTCACTCAAATGACTGTCCAAGTCATTGGTGTGTTCACCCTCACATATTATCCCTCTTGAGGGTCCAAGTCCAGAGCCAAGAAGACCCATTTATTGCAAAGAGGTCATAATTCAGACCTCTTTGAATTAGGGCAGTGGCAGAGGAAACAGAAGGAAGCTAATCTACTGATGTGCTAACAAAACTGACTGGTGACAAATTAGATACGGAGGGTGGGGGAAGTGGTAGTGTAACAGATGACTCCAGTGTTTCTAGCTCGGAACACAGCATGGGGCCAGCAGGGAAGAGGGAAGGTGATGCTGTTAGCTGAGATGGAGGATATAAGAGGTAGACTAGGTATTGAATTAGGATATGCTTTTGAGGGGTGTGTGGAGTAATGTGAATATGAATATTAAGATGCTTGCAGGGAAAGCTGTATTAATATGTACACCACAAAGGTGAAAATTAAGGGTATTTCTTACTTAGGTCTTATCAGTTTTTTGAAAAACCCTCTGTCCTACCAATAAAAATATTCACATCTACAATATTATTTCTGCTCTAAAGCAGGAGTTGGCAAATGTTTTCTATAAAGCAAATATTTCAGTCTTTGCAGAACTAAAATATCAGGTCTCTGTTGCATATTTCTTTTTTTGTTTTGCTTTGTTTTGTTTTAAACCACCTTAAAAAGGCAAAACGTAAAAACCATTCTTAGTTCAAGGGTACAAATAGTCCACAGGTCCACGGTTTGCCAGACTATGCTGTAATGGAAGGATGTGCAGTTAAGATTACTATCACCTAATCAAATTCTAAGACATGAAATTTATGGTACAGAAACTCTTTGGAGAGGAGTGAGTGTTGTAATTCCTACCAACACTAGGGCCCCCAGCCTCCGAGATGGCCCCCGACTATCCCTGCCTCCTGGTATTCACACCCTGTGTAGTCCCCTTCCACACTCTACCAGGGGCAGTCGGTGTGACCAACAGAATAGAGCAGATGTGGCCAAAGATTGCAGTTTCCATCTTGGGTGCTCCCTTTGAAAACTGATTTGGAGAAACCAGCTACCGTGCTGTGAGGAGACTCAAGCATCCTATGGACAGGCCCCTGCGATAAGGAACTGATGTCTCCAACCAATAGCCAGGGAGACCTGGCAACTAACACATGAGTAAGCGTGAGAGCAGATCCATCCCGAGTTGAACCCCGCAGTGACTGCAGCCCAGGCTGACACCCTGACTACAGGCCGTGAGAAATCCCGAGCCAGAGACACTCAGCTAAGCTACACCCAGATCCCAGACCCACAGAACTGTGAGAAAATAAACACTTGTTGTTTGAAACTGTTAATTTGGGGATAACCTGTTACACAGCAGTAGCTAGTAATACAAACACCATTAATGCACTCAGACTTCACGGTGGTACTTACCTCCATAGGATAAATGAAAGTCTGTGCAGTTGCTCCTGCCATGGAACCGGAAACAAATCTCTCAAAGGTGCCTATTTTTTGTCCTTCCTCAGTAAGCAACTTCTTGTACTGTGTGAATGAAGTTTTAAATGCACATTAATGCCTGCTACAGAATGAACTGTGCTGTTTCCCCTCCCTCGGCTGCCACAAATTCACATGTTGAAAGCATAACCCCAAATGTGATGGTATTTGGAGATGGGGCCTTTGGGAGGTAATTTCAGTTCCATCAGGTCTTGAGGGTGGGGTCCTCATGACAGGATTAGTGTCCTTATAAGAAGAGACAACAGAGTTCTCGCTCTCTTTTTCTCTTTCTTTCACACGCTTCTCATGCTCTCTCCCTCTCTCCCCCTCTCTCCCCACCACACGTATGCACCAAGGGAAGACTGTGTGAACAGCACACGGTGAGAGGGTGGCCATCTGCAAGCCAGGAAGAGAGCCCTCACCAGAAACCAAATAGGTCAGCACCTTGATGAGTCTATCATCAGCTCAAGAGCTGTGAGAAATAAATTTCTGTTGCTTAAACCTCCCAGTCTATTGTGGTTTTTGTTATGGCAGCCCAAGCCAAAACAATACCAAAATACAGATCAGCTCCCAGAATTCAATTATGCACACACTGCATTAACAATACCTAACAGGAAAACAAGGGCTGAATGCTAGCACATTCAGAGTACTGGGCAGTAATTTTCAAGTTAGAATTCCACAGAACACAAACGGTCCACAGAGGGCACCCAGTAGCTCCTTTGCTAAAACTAAATCATAGCACTCTACCCTAGATGCACAGAAAATGCAAGGTTAACAAAGTGTTCAGTCTTTGGGTATTTTCCCCACAGTTTTTCTTTTATTAAGATAAGTTTATTTTCACCAGTACAAATAAAACTAATAAACGTGACAAACAAATATTAACAAAACAACTTAGCACAAAAGTTTGCGTAGGTAATACACGTAATTATACTAACGTGTCAACCCCAGAGCTCACCTGGCCCACCAGTACTAAAGCAACCGACATGGCTGAGCTGGGCAAGGGTGGAAATCTGACATAAATGCAGCCGAAGTACCGATGGCAGGATGTTAATATCATGGACTCCGGAGTCCAGAGAGGCAGACCTGGGCTGGAAGCCCAGAGCTGTGACCCTGAGCAAGTTCATGAACACGTCCAAGCTGCAGTCTCCTCGTCTATGATAACAGTACCTACCTTACGGTGCTGTTGAAAGGATTCAGTAAGGTAAGACACATAACACATTTAGCACAGTGCTGGGAACGTGGCAACTGTTCAGTAAATGTTACTACTATATTACCCTTCTACAACTCGGAGAGAAAAGGCTCCACCCAGACACAGACAGTGGCTGTAAGCCAGGCAAACTAGATTCCTTCTCCTAAGAATGCGAGGTGGTTCTACAGGGGTCATTAACCACTGACACTAGAGGGAGAAACGGATAAAGCAACAGAGAAGCAGACACACGAAGAAGGGACAGGTCAGCGATGTTCTACTTTCTGCACTTCCTGAGGGTCCTTCCCACAGGGACCTCGCTCTGCCCTGCTTTCCGGAGCCAGCCAGAGTGTCTGTTCCTTGGAATCCAAAAAGCCCAACGCAAAAATACAGGAATACTTTCCCCTAGTACAACTGCGTTTCTCTGCTGATGAGAAAAATTCAATCTATTATAATTTCACAAAGTTCCCCAAATGGCAGATACTCTCCCACCAAATGGTCGATGTTCCCACGGGCTCTGTTTCCTGAACTGCTCCAGAATGTTCAGTAACACTCTTTCTGCATAGACCCTATTAATTTTCCTGCATGTCATCAGATTATCACAAGTATTAAATATAATTTATTAAAAAACTTCCTGCATATGAATAGGAACCTTGAAGGCACATTTTACATCTTGTACTCCCACCCAAACAGCACCCATCAAAAGTACTCAGTACATATTTAATGACTGATGGAGAATAAATATTTAAAGAGTAGGGGCGTGGGGCTCCTGCACCCCAAAACATACCATGCACAAAGGGAAGAGTTGAGGACAGAGAGCCTGTAAAGGGTTAGGCACTGTGCCAGGTGCTTAGCACTGTGTCACCAGGCTTAATTCCTGTCCCAGAGATCGGGTAACAGTCACAGAGACTTTAAGTGGTTTGCTCAAGGCCACAGATTTTGACTTTCCCAAAGGAGACTCAGCTGGGCTCTCAAGGCCAGCCTGAAATCCTTTTGTCTATTTCAGTTTTCTCTCCACTTGTTGGAACACCCAGTTCAGCCTTCTTCATTCTCCTCCAGCTTCTAATAACACCTCCCCTCCTCATTCTCAGGAAAAGTTCCTTCTCGGGAACTAAAGGCAGAACAGAGAGGCCACCAGCCAAGAACATCTTAGTATTTCTTCCCCCAGCCCCACAAAATCACCCACATCCACTCATATCGCCTTCCCAAGCTGACATGAGAAGAGTCGTCCACACAGTCAGGGGCTAATGCTGCCAACAGTCTGGATGGCACCCACTTCTCCCCCAGGCCTCCCACCTCCCACCGCACACATGTACTTCCTCTGAACACCTGCTGCACTGACCAGTCCCTCTCACTTCATTTTTGTTTCTTTCTTTGAACAAACATGCTTCCTTCAGCCGTGGGCAAGTTGCTCAGATAAAACTTATCAAAACCCCCCCTCTGCCCAACATCCTTCTTATCTATCCCTCTCTCCCTCTCCTCTTCTCCTTCCCTTCACGGACGTCAAACTCCCTAACAAAGGAGTCTGCTGCCCAGTCTCCACCTCCTGCTCACTTTAGCTCATTTCAGTCGCTTTCTCATCTCATTACTTCACTGAAACATTTAGATCTCCCATCTCTCTGATTTTCTCCTGTCCCTTTGGCTGCTCTTCCTCAGTCTCCTTTGCAAGTTTCCCCTCCTCCTTCCCCCTGGACGTATTCCCAGAATTCTTCTCATTCTAGACGCCTTCCTGGCTTCCCCTCAGTAACCACCTCTCGATCAGAGACCAAAGGCCCTAGTGGACCACTCCCTGTACCTGTCACAGAGACAGCTTAAACCCAGCTTGTCCAAAATGCAACCCACCATTTCACCCCTAAGCCCGTTCCTCTTTCTGTATACTTTACATATTTAGTTACTCAAGTTAGAAACCAGAGTATCATTCTTGATTCCTCTCTCTCACCTCCACATCCACTCGGTGAGTTCTGTTGTTTCTCTTTCCCCAAATGTTTTTCAGTTCATTTCCGTTTTCCTCCGGTCCGTACAGCCACCACCTGATACCGGTGCTCACGGTTTCTTACCTGAATTCCTGGAATATTTCCTTAAATATCTCCCCACTTCCTGTCCAGCCTCACTCTCATCCAATTCACTCCCGCTCTTCTGCCAGGTTGACCTATCTTTAATATAAATACACTCGTTTCACTTCCCTACGTAAGATGCTTTCTCAGCCCCTCACCACACTCAGGACAAAATCTAGGCTCCTATTACATTTGGCTCCTGCCTATCTTATTTATTTTAGGCTCCAGCTTTCCTAGTATAAAATCCAACTATGTGGTTAGAATAACCTACGGGTATCTAAACAGCTGGCCCTTACTAGTTGTGATCTGAATCTTCAAGCAATCACAGAAGGGAGAGATCCTTCCCAGAGACAGGCTCTAATTAAAGCTGTGGAGACCACATTTCCATTCATTTTTTTCCTTGCTTCTTCATTTCCTAAGCCAAAAAAAGACACCACTAGACTTTGTAATCTTGTCAAGAATATTCTGTTGCTCAAGAACAAAATAATCAAAATCTATTTGAAATAATGCAGAGTAGGAGGTGGAGTTAAATCTCACGGTTCTCATGGTCTGTAATTAACAATGATGGAAGAAATAATGGAAAGAATAACTTGGTGCCCACTCACCTGGACAGTTCTGCTGATGATCATAAAGAGAAACCAAACTCTTAAACCCACTGCACTGTTTCCTCTGAACGCCAGGTTATGGTGAAGCAGCACCCTTACATCGAAGTACTCTGAACCTGGGCAGTTGATTCGGAGGTAAATGCCTTCACGCACTCACTCACTCACTCGCTCAGCAAGCACTTGATGGGCACTGATCACATACCAGGCTCTGTCTGAGTGCTGGAGTGCATGGAGCCAAACCCCTGCCTTCATGGAACTTTCAAAGTCCACTCCATTTCATAGCAATGTCAAAGCACACAAAGGACGTCAACTTAAAAGTTTTCCTCTCAGATGCTGGATGGGGATACTTTCACAAAAACTTATGTTAGTGTGTAGCTTCTGTTCTGAATTCAAAATGAATAAGCTAAAATTTTCCTTTCAGAGCTACTTAGAGAAGCACACAAAAGTCTTTCTTTATAAATAGCACGAAATTCAGACCTCAGAATTTAGTCATGAGAAATCTTTGAGTTTATCTAGTCTAATCTCTTGTAAGAGAAATTCCTCGTGAAGTATATGCGGAAAATTATTATGAATTGAAACAATGATCTAAAAAGCACTGCATGTTCATTGTTACTAAATTACTTTATTAGCTCATCTTTGTTAATAAATTCCACCAGTGATAAAAATGGACAAAATTACCTGTTCATATGCCCAGAACTTAACAGCTGTCTCAGGAGCAATTTTGATAACATTTGTACCGTTTCCTCTCCAAAGGGAGCGGATACCTCCTTCTTTCACCATCTGTCGAAAGCCACCGTATATGTTCATTTTGTTTGATTTTGAACCATGGACCTAAAAATAAACACAAAATAATATGAAATTCTGGTGGTATGTTGTCATTACTATTTCTAAAATAACAATACAAACCACTCTCATTCCTTCAATACTACTTATTACCGCAAGAAGATATATTTCAAAATAGAATATGGAAGGCTGAGAAAATATATAATGGGAAGAATTATGACCACCATTTTAGAAGCCTGACTCTGAATCCAAAACTAAGAAAAATGAATATACTTAATGTGGCAAAGCAGACGGAGAAGACATGATCAAAATTAAAATTATGAACAACATTCATCAGATGAGATGAACTAAATTATTATTTATTAGGCTACAGAACACCTTTTGGAACACAAGCAAGTTCAGTGTAAGAAAATTAGAAAAACATACAGAAGGTAATACATTCTCTCTCCCCACAAGAAGTAATACTGACATGATATATAAAGGGGTCTGAAAACAACGTGGATATTTTGTGTATCAGAGCCACAGACACTGGAATGCACACAGCCTGACATCAGAAATAAAAACTGTACCTCCTATGGCTTCTCTCGTGATCTCACGTACCAACTGCCTAACCCAGCGACGACCGATGAATTAGTCGGCTCATATTACAGCTGTGACAGTTGTTTGAATATACTAGACCTCAGGATGGCCGTGAGATAAAAACTGATTGAATCTAATAAACCAAAAATAATTAAAGAAGTCAGCTCTTCTTTAATTGTTTCAGCCTACACAAAATGAGTAATAACTATCAAAAAAAAAAAAAATAAGATGGGAGGGGCTGAAGACTGCAGGTCAGCCACGCAGGCAGCCTGTGACCTGGTCACAATAAAGACTCGGGTGAGCTTCCCTGGTTGGTGTGCAACTCTGGGCATGTTGTCACACACTGATGCCGGGAAAGTAACATATTATGACTTGACAGGGAGAGGACAACAGAAACTCTGCATTTGGTACTTCCCTGGACTCAATCCTATGCTCCTCCCTCCTTGGCTGATTTTAACCTGTATCTTCCCCTGTAATAAACCATAATCACGAGTATAAAAGTTTCCAGTGAGTTCTGTGAGCCCTTCTATTGAATTACTGAATCTGAAGGTAGTTTAGGGAACCCCCCAAACTTGCAGGAATTAAGGTCCAGATATATACCTTTTATTGTTAGATAAACTTCACAATAAAATATGACAAAGGAAAAGGCGAACGCTTATTCAGGCTCTCTCAAAGTCAATTTACTGTTGTTCCTAAAGAAAAACATCCATACCAGTTCCCTCTCCTTTTTCTTTAGAGTATCTTTACCCCTAAATATATTTTGGGATGCAGGCACTACCCTGAATGGATGCTAATTCAAAATATTGTCAGAAATCTTTTTGTACAGAAATCTAAGGACAAACATAAAAAGTGCTGACTGTTGGTATAACAACTCAACTTTTAAAAACCCTTTTTAAGCAACTACTATATTCCAGAAGCGTGTCTGAGCGTACCGGGCATTTTCACATACCTTACATTGTTTAATTCTCACAACCACCCAGGTTGGATATCCTTATGTCCATTCCAGAATGAAGGGAAGTGAGGCCTCAGAGGTTTTATGCAGCATGAGAGCCCTGAGCTTTGGAGCCCCAAACACTCCATTCCTTGTGTAATTTGTTGTAAAGGAAAAGTTATTTAACTCTGAGCCTATGTTCCCCACAGAGGATAAATCCCCCTTGCTGGGCGACTAGGGGATTACATAATGAGCACCAAATTAGTATTAATCCTTTCCTTTCCCTGTTTCTGTCCACCCTGACCAGCCAAGGCTACACTGCTAGTAGAGAGCAAAGTCAGTCTACAAATCCAGGTCTTTTCCTGCTGACCTCAGCTTCAGAATAATTTTTAAAATTACATCCTTATTCCAAGACTCTAGGTTTCAGAAAAACCCTCTCTGGAGAAAGTACATAAAATAGAAAATACAAATAATTTAATGAGAACCCTACAAAAATGGTTGGAGATTTTCTTCTCTAATTAAACATCTGAATAGTCACTGGATGCCAAGATTAAAAGCTCAGCACACACACGTACCCATAATTTAAGGTTTGGTCAAACAACGAAATACTTATTTATGCACTGAACTTAGAATCAACAGTAGTAAGATTAAGAGATTTCTTTTTAAAGGTATGACTATTACTGAGAAACTTTTAAACTTTTTTCACAGCACCATATTTCTCATTGTTTCAGAATGTTTAGGACAACCTTAGACATAAGATCCTAAGGCTCACCTGCATCATGACTTTCAGACGATCCAACGGGGCGGTGCTTGTTCGAGAGACGGCACCAGCAACACCTCCCGCCAGAAGCTGCCTCCACCACTGCCCCGACTTCTTTTCTTCTTCCGTGAATTCATCCGGAATAGTTAAACTATCTCCTATGTCAATACCCTGTTAAAACGAAAAAGAAGATCCCCAGCCTCCTTCAATTAAAAATAAATCATCATGGAAGGTTTGTTTGTTTCTCTTCTGGGTTAAAGTTAAGATCAACTTCATTCCTTAGAAAATTCCACAGTGAACCAATTTGAGCAGGTAGGTGATTATAAATAGCCTGTTCATGCTAAATGAGATGTGGTATCACTTCACAAGAAATAAAAATTAACAGTAATTACAAATTTACAAAACCAGTAATTACACCTTTTTTTCTTAGTAAATTTGGAGTAACTTTTCTCTTCTACATCTCAGTCAGAATGAAAGGGCAGCATTTTATCCAATGTAGTGAGTCCTTATCAGCTACAGAAAAATTAATTTGTCAGTTCTTCAAAGATACTCCCTTTATCTCAAAATTCTTTCCACATTATTTATACCTTATACCATGATACATGCTTTAAATATGTAAATAAAAATTAAATAAAAACTGTAATGTGAATACCCCTAAGCTCCTTTCCTATAATAGACTGTATAAATACTTTTATAAATCTGACTTATCATTTAAAACATGCAGTAGAGTCTACATAAAATTTAGCTAACAGGGACGTGTTGTTTAAAATGATCTACCTTTCAATCTACTCCAAACAGGACTAGACATCACAAATATAGCTTGACAGAAGCAAACTTCTATACTGATGTTTTTACAACTTTATTATCTAAATGATTCTGGTGTAAAAGATTTTATAGGTAAGAGTGTCAGGGTAAAGGGCTGTAACTATACCTGTAACCCTCTTATTTCTTCATTTTACTATCAGTAAAATGGATACGTGATTGTAGCCTCATGTTATCAACTGTCTCCAAAGATACAGTAAGAATTTATGTAAATATGACCTCACATAAGTATAAAATTTGTCAAGGCAACTGAACTACTAATATAGGATGATTTTATACTCACAGCTAAAAAAGTATTAATCACTAATGATGGTACAAAGCTTTAGGTAAGTCTAGGCATTGTTACTAGTGGTGATGTGAACTCCAGGCTTCATTTAGTGCATGTAAATTTTACTGAAATCCAGGAATAAGTATAGAAGTCAACTCATTAGAAAAATAAAAATTCCCTCAAAGAGCTCCCATTGTTTTCTGGAACAGTTTACACAATAAAATGAACTTCATTTACCCTAGGCTATTTTAGCTGAATATTAGTGAAATTTGATTAAAATTCAAAAGTTTTGAGGAATATAGATAGGTATGAAATGCTGAGCTGAAGAGTCAAAGATTTTTTTAATCTTCCGTAATTATTATTACAGGTGCCGGAGATAAATCTAGGCAGGTGACCACACAGCCAAGTTTCAGAAGGGATCTTTGGCCATTATCAACGGCCAAGTAAACAGATTCTCAGCAGCCATGAGGTACTGAGATTATTGATGCAAGATAATATCTATAAAAAAGAAAAGCTTTTACACTTCCCTATGGCAGAATACTTAAATGCCAATAAAAACTGGGCAGCTTATCTTCATAGGATTTTTGGAAGGCGGTACCTCTTCCAGGTTTTGAGAATGGCAAAAATAGAAACTACATCTGCAATGTTTACGCAGCCTTGGAGATTTTTGGACTTTCGTTTCAAGATACTCTGAATATACTCAATAGAACAAGCAGAAATCTACACGTTAAGGAGCTGCTGGGACTTGGGTACCCTGGCCCGAGTGTTACAGTCCTCTTAGGTGATAGCTACACCGAGGGTTTACAGCTCCAAGAAAGTATAAAGTCATACACAAAGCGTCTCACCGTGGAATGTTTCCAGAAACGGATAATTTCCTCAATGTCTGTAACAGGATTAAATAAGAAGTAGTCTCTCCATTCGTTCCAGTCCACTGTCATCGTCCCATCAGAATCAATGCTGAAAATAAAAAGAAGCTGATGAAAGAACAAAACAAAATTTATACATAAAACGAAGATCATTGGCCATGGTGCAGAATGACAGTTTCTCTTTCAACTTAATATTCCTATAAGGTTTTGGAAATGGCAACAAGCATCTGACGATCTGCTGGTTTAATCATTTAGATAAAAATGGACCCCAAAATTACAGACCTCACTCAAGGCTACTTTTGGTGCTCTGTCGAACTCCAAGTCAATGAGCTATTAAACACTGAAGCTAGAAGATAAAATTGGGACATAGTGGTGAATGGATTTATGATCCATTTTTTCTTACACTGGTTCAGGAAGATAGTTCTCAGTGTTCTGTTGTAACATTTGGAGGTGACTTTGCAATATATTCAAAATATGCTGTCAATTTCCTTCTCCAATTTTCTCTGAAAATTAAGAAAATTAGCAGTGATTGTGAAAAAAACACATCAAACTTGGTCATTGGGCCTTCTGAGTCTAAAGAAATCCTCGTACCTTATCTTCAATATTTAAAATTAATATATTATAGCCTTAGATATTTTTCATTAATTTTTTGCTTCTTTTAGAAGTTTCTTCACAATAATGTCATTTGTACCTGCTTTTTTCCTAAGAACAACTCAAAACTGTCCAGGATTTTGACTATTTTGTTCACTATTGTACACCCAGCACCTAAAATGACTGGCACAAAGAAAGTGCTCATTTATTTGTTGAATTAATGAAGATCTCTGAAAAAAAGTTTTGATGTCTCCTCCAAATTTTATATTTATTCATGATTTGTGTGAAAGTGATGCATAAAGATGGCCATCAAAAAATGTGATTTTCAGATATTTATTATTATATTTTCCAATGTCACTTCTAATTTGATCTGCATATGTAAAATGACACTGAAACTTCCATTTGTCCCAGCAGACAGGTATTAGCATTCCATATTTGCCTAAGAGTTCAAGTTACACCTGATGTTTATAGCACTATTCTTCTGGGCTGTAATATTTATAGCTCTATTTTTAATCACTATTTCTGTTTTAATGCAATTATTTATTGCCTGATCCTACCCACCAACCTCCCATTCACGCATGCAAGCATCCTCCAAAAGGCAAGGATTTCTGTTGATTTTACTCACTAATACGACCAAAGTGTTTAGAACAGTGCCTGGCACAGAGCATATGCTTACTGGATGAACAAATGAACTCCAAATTCTGTAGCTCAAAGCCTCAGAACACTTAGTATTGACAAACTGCTTAAATAAGATAGTCTCATTATAGGTTTAAATTTAATTTCTCTTCAAAATACAAAGTTGAGCATCTCATATTTATTTACTATTCATGTTTTTCCCTGTGTGAAATGAAATGCCCTTTCATATCTTTTGCCCATTGTACTGTGTTGTGTCTTTTTTCTTAAATATGTATAGTTCTCTATGTAGTTGATTCTAATCCTTCAAGTTATAAGTCAGCAAATACCTTCTCTTTGTCTTTTCATTTTATTTATGATGTCCATGAATAGATGTATTAATTTTAATATAGCTGAATTTATCAATATTTTTATTTATGGTTACTGACTTTTGTATTTCTTTTTTAAATAAATTCTTCCCTAAACTGAGATAAAGACATTTCCCTCTTTTTCCCCTAAAGGTATTGTGGTGTAACTTTCACATTTAGGTAGATTCTCTTTTAACTGAAGTATAGCTGATTTACAATATTGTGTTAGTTTCAGGTGTACAGCAGTGATTCAGTTATATTCTTTTCATATTGTTTTCCATTATAGGTTATTATAAGATATTGAATATAGTTCCCTGAGCTGTACAGTAAATCCTCATTGCTTATCCCTGTTATGCATAGTAGCTTGTATCTGTTAACCTCATACTCCTAATCTAGTTGATCCCTCCCCCTCTTCCTTTCCCCTTGGGAACCACAAGTTTGTTTTCTATGTCTGTGATTTTTGTGGACAGTGTGAGGTATGCACCCAACTTCATTTCTGTCTGCATGGATAACCAGGGGCACCAGCACCTTTCATTGCATAGTCTCTCCTTCTCCCAGTGATCTGCAAAGCTACTTCCCTCATGTGACAAATCCCAAATATGCATCGGTCTATTTCTGGGAGAGTATGTTCCATTTGTCAACTTAGTCTATCTGTGTAGCAATACCACTAAGTCTTAATAATAGCTTAATAACAACTCTTGATATCTGATAGGGCAGGGCCCCAGCTCCTCATGGTTCTCCAAGAATGTCTTAGTTATTCTTGGGCCTATACAGTTTCATTTTTCTCTAGAAATGTTTAATAGCCCAAATGTTGGGGTAAAGAGAACAACTTGCAGGATGCTTCAGGGTTGGGGGAAAGCAAGTAGGAGTGGTGGAAGGAATCAATCAAGAGGAGATTGACGGGCTGGTGGAAATGAAGGGGCCAGAGGTCTGTAAGTCAAAAAGCAAATACTGTAGGAGCAAGACAGTATACAATCTGGAAGAAGAAGGGTCAGAAGGTAGGATACAGGTGTACAGACTTCAGAGGAGGAGTAGCTTCCAGTTATGATACAGTCCTGAGAGGGAGTGGGCGACCGAAGCAAAGCGGAATGAAAGTCTCTGGTGCTGAGCACAGCAAGGAGCACTAACGCTAAGGAGAGAGAGGGGTCACCAACGCGAATACTGAAGTTCCCCAGGACTCGGGTGAAGAGAAGATGGCTGTCAAGTGCCGAGGCCCTCCATCAATGTAGAGAGGGAGCTAGAGACAAGGAAATGAGAGGAAAGAGGGATGGAGATGAAAGCCTGAAAGGAAAATGGACTGTTCTTGAGAGCAGAAGATAAAGGGATGTGAAGCACACATTCTTGAGAGAATCTGCCTTCTCAGCTACCCTCCCCGCTACAGTATTTCCTACTGAAAAAGTAGAACTAGGAGGTGATTCCTACCTCATACTCTGATGACTTAGCCAAGCTGTTTCAAACAGCACCTTTCAGATTTGCCTCCCAGGAGTTCAGTTTTGGGGACGCTAAGAGACAGTGAAATGGCAGAAAGGAAGCTGACATTTGGAGGCACATGAGTCACACTGATGGCTGAGCACTCCAGGGAAGATCCGTGATTCCCACTACTGAAAACACAGTCAGATGGTGCCACACAAAACATCGTGAGATAACAGAAAATATATAACTCGGTCTCAGTTCCGTGTTCCCGGCACAGAGCCTCTAAACCCTTGTAAGTTCTGAAGTGGTAAGAGCACAAGGGCATCTCTTGTTCTAATATTTTATCTTTGACCCCATCCCTGACACAAAGCTCCTAAATCCCTTTTAAATTCCTAAGTGATTAGAGCACTAGAAGCATCTTTTATTCTCCTGAGGCAACTTCGGGTGGGCTCTGGATGGCTCATGAATGGGGACTGATCACCAGAAAGACCGAGCCATGATGAGAAGCCTGGAATTTTCAGCCCCGCCCTCCTCTACTTCTCCAAAGAGGAGACACAGGCTGGAAACGGAGTTAATAATTGATCATGTCCGCATGAGGAAGCCTCCATAAAAATCTCATTAGCACAGGTTTTAGGAAGTTTCCTGTTGGCAGACACATCCCCATACTGGCAGAGTGACACCCAACTCCACAAAGACAGAAGCATCTGTGCTCGGGACCCTTCCACACCTCCCCTTACGTATCTTTCCATCTGATTGTTCCCATCTGTATCCCTTATCACATCCTTTAATAAACTGGTAAACACAAGTAAATGTTTCCTTGAGTTCTGTGAGCCACTGTAGCAAATAATCAAATCCAAGCAGGAGGAAGTCATGGGAGCCTTTGATTTGTAGCCAAGTCGAACAGAAGATGTGGGTTAGCTGGGGATTTAACTATTTACAACTGGCATGTAAAGTGGGGAGCAGTCTTGTGAAACTGAGCCCTTGACCTACGGGATATGACACCACCTCTAGGCAGACAATGTAAGAACTGAGTTAAATTGCAGGACCCCCAGCTGGCGTTGCAGAGAATTGCCTGTTGTTGGAGGAAAAAAAACCCTACATATTTGGTGATCAGAAATTTCAGAAATGAAGTGTTTTGTGTGAGTAGTAAAGGAAACACCTAAAAGGGAAAACTCAGGTTTTTCCAACACAAACATATTCTAGTATTTCCACTGAAAAAAGTATAAATGCTAGTAATAATAATAATAACCCCAAAATGCAACAGAATATACACTTCATTAGCCATTGGGGAAATACAAATCGAAACTACGATGAGATACCCCTTCACTCCTAGTAAGATGGTTAAAATCAAAAGACAGAAAATCACATCGGGGAGGAGATGGAGAAAATTAAGCCCTCCATCCATTGCTGCCGGGATCGTAAAATGGTGCAACCACTTTGGAAAACAGTCTGCAGTTCCAATTTACCATATGACCAGCAATTCCACACTAGGTATTTACCCAAGAGAAGTGTATACCCAAGAGAACTGAAAACATGTGTTCACATAAAAACTTGTGCGTGAATATTCACAACAGTAATATTCATAGCAGCCAAAAAGTGGAAATAACCCAAACATACATCTATCGATGAATGGACAAACAAAATATCATACATACCTCCAACAGACTATCTCTTGGTCTAAAAAAAGGAATGAGGTAGTGAGACATGCTGCAACACGGATGAACCTTGACAAATATCACACTAAGTGAAAAAAGCCAGACACAAAGGCCACATATTGTATGATATCATTTTTTATGAATGTCCAGAACAGACAAATCCATGGAGACAGAAAGTAGATTGGTGGTTGCTGGGGGGTTGCAGGGGAGGAGTAAGGAATGACTGCTAATGGGTACAGGGTTACTTTTTGGGGTGATGGAAATGTTCCAAAATTAGAAAACCGTGATGGTTGTACAATTCTCTGAATATACTGAAAATCTCTGACTTGTATGCTTTAAAAGAGTGAATTTTACTGTACGTGAATTATGTATCAATAAAGCTGCCATAAAAGATTTACATACACAAGTATACAGCTACTTTTAAATATCCACCCCTCTGCATTTCCTGTGGTTTATTCTGGAGCTTGGGCTTGGAATATGCATTATTCCTAAAGCTATCAAAAGGAATACAGGAATATGATTTCTGGCCTATGAACCAGAGAAAAACTCCCACTTTCATGGGGAAAAAAAAAAGTAGGCTTTAGAAGCAGACTATTAGCTACCCCATATTCCACTGTCAAAATGCTATTTATCTCCTTCTCGTGTTTTAACTTAACATTTCCTCAGGAAAGCCTTTCTCAGCCAATGTTAACAACAGTAACGCCACACACAGTTCTGACACCTGGGGCCTTCCTATTAAGCAGCTGCTTACAAAAGAAATTCTGAACATACAGAAAGGGGGAAAATGCTACTGGTGCAGATGTAAAAGGGGATACATTTGACAATAAAGCCATTTGGAAGAAACTTTTTAGATAATGTGGAAGACTGAAAACATTCACAAGAAGATGAATATAATACAACCATCCTTTTCTATCTTCAGTTATCAGATTTTAAAAAACTGGTCCCTGTGGTGTATTTGTAGCAAAAGAGTCTTCAAGGGCACTTAGACTTCAGAGATTATCACTCTATCCTGTGAAATAAAACATTAAGTCTGTAGCAGTCTGACTTACAAAATAGTTCAACTGACTGCCCTGGGCAATAACGTTCAAATTGGCACCTCTATTTTCTGAAAGTTTAAATAGGTGCGTGCGTGTGTGCGTGTATTTCCTTTTTCTTTTTTTTTAACTGAGGTATAGTTGATTTACAATATTACATTACTTGTAAGTGTACAACATAGTGATTCAAAATTTTCAGTTATATAATTATTTATAAAGCCAATTATTATAAGCCAATATTTTATAAATTTTATTTATAATTATTAAAAAATATTGGCTTTATTTCCTGGGCCGCACAATATATCCTTGTGGCTTATTTATTTTATACATAATAGTTTGTACCTCTGAATACCCTTCCCACTTAGGTTGTTTCCATATCTGACTATTGTAAATAGTTCTGCTATGAACTTTGGGATGCATGTATCTTTTTGAATTAATGTTTCTGTTTTTTTCGGATATATATACCCAGGAGTGAAATTGCTGGATCATATGGTAGTCCTATTTTTAGTTTTTTGAGGAACCTACATACTGTTTCCACAGTGGCTGCACCTACATTTCCACTAACAATGTGCAAGGATTCCCTTTTCTCCACATCTTCACCAACATTTGCTATTTGTTGTCTTTTTGATGACAGTAGTTCTGACAGGTGTGAAGTGGTATCTCATTGTGGTTTTGATTTGCATTTCTCTGATGATTAGTGATGTTAAGCATCTTTTCATATGCCTGCTGGCCACCTGTACGTCTTCTTTGGAAAAATGTCTATTCAGGTTTTCTGCCACTTTTTAATTGAAAAAAAATTTTTTTTAATCACTGTTTCTTTGTCAGTCAACTAGGGGAGCACTGGAATTTCCCTCTTATCCAGGTTAAATAATGTGATGAATCTGCCAGACTCCTTGTCTCGAAACAATGGGTTCTACGATCACATTAGAAACCAAATGGAAAAAGAGACAGCACTAAAGCATTTAGACTCTTTCTCCAGAAATTTAATACCTTTCTGCCATTCCACCAGCCCTAGAAGCCTTGAAAGAGTTCTGTCTGAGCTTACGTTTCCCACTCCTACACTTCAGATGTATGTGTACACACAAATGAAAAGGGAGAGAAGAGGGAGAAAGATAAATGAACGTACATAGTGAGGAATGCTAAGGTGCACACTTACAAACACAGATCTCTAATGTGGGTACTGAACATTACACACTTACAAACACAGATCTCTAATGTGGGTACTGAAATTAAAATTGAAAAATCTACTGGCCAAGAGATGAAGAGCTTACCTTTGAAGAATCAACTCTGCTTGTTGTTCAGAAATAGTTAGACCTAGTATCTGGAGAGACTGGACAATTTCAGAAGCCTCAATTTTTCCTTTAAAAAATAAAAATTATAAACTCAGAAATGATAAGGACCTTGGAAATCATGAATTTCAAACCTCTCACTTTATAAGGGAGAGTCTTGAACTGATTAAGGTAAAATTATGAACTTAGGTGGGTTATAGATTTGCTTAAATACATACTGCAACACCAACTCACAATTTCACAAGTACAGTAAATGAGCGTACACACATCATTTCATTCAAGTCCTAACAGCCTTGCAGGTAAACAACGGTGTTCCGTCTTAAAGAAGCGACTAAAAGCTTACACGGCCTTACCAAGGGGAAAAAACACCAAGACGCAGCAGAACTGAGATTCAAATCAAGATACTCTGGCTCTGAGGTAAATGCAATTAAGCTAGGATCTATTCATTTTAAAGTATACATTCCTACATTTTAATAAATGCCTAGGCACTTATTATGCACAAAGATGTACTGCACTGCGTTAAAAGGAAGGAGAAAATGACTAAATGAAGCCAAAGAGTGTGGAACATTGTTTTGAGAAATCTGGGATAGCAGATTGAAGGAAGAGAGAAAATGATTAGTATTAGAGCAATGAGAGCATGTTTCTAGAAAGAAGAATCAGAAGAGAAGAAAGAGAAAATACAAGCAATGAATGTTATACTGCTTCTCCCTCAAGCAGCTCACAGATTTACGAGGCTCCTATGACTAGTTTGTATGGAACAGGATGAAACAAAACCAAGTAAGAGAGGGTCTGATGCCAAACCGATATTCATGGCAAAGTTCTCCCAGAAAAGAGGAGGACAAAAATCACTGTTAGTGCTGAAAGGAAGGACTCCACTTAAGGGAAGGACTTTGAGGGAGCGACAGGATTTGGAGAGAATATTCCGAGGGAGAGGAAAAGAGCAGCATGAGAATCTGGACAGTTAGAGGCATCACCCTGTTAGCGATGAATATTCCCCTTTATAACTGCAGTCTCCAAGAATACAGTTAATCCTCATCACTCACAGCACTTACTTTCTATGAAGCCACTGTGAACACTGAAATAACAAAAACTGAACCTTTGTTCCTAAGGGAAATACCTAAATAACCTAAGGGTTAGGTTCCTGTGAGCCTCTGGTCACAACGTTCTCATCAACCAATCAATAAAAAACCTTGTTTTCTGTGTGTTTCTGTCTAAAGTCACCCTGTTTAATATATGTTATTGACTCACTAACATTGAACTCAAGGTCAACAGCGCTCTAAATCACGCCTGAAAGAACCCTATCTGCCATGTGTATTTAGCTTCCTGAGGCACATCACAGCCTTCCTGCATTTAGGAATGCCAGACAGCATCTCAGCACTGTTCTTGGGAGCCATTTTACAGAGTGAAATCATCAACATAAAGCACGAAAATGCAAAACCCATGGCCCCAGGTAGACTGCACAAGGACTCGCACAAGTGCGAGAGCTGAAACAAGAAAGCAGAGCTCCACCTTGTTCTATCTCAGCTAGAAATGTGCTCAGCAGGCAAATGAATTCGTCACTGCTCTGCACATGTCCAAGAATGACTGCAAAGCACTGTGTTGATTTTGGGGTTATTCTGGTGGTTATTCTGGAGTTAAATTTTAGCAAGTAGACAAATTCTCAAATGCAGAATTCACGAATAATGAGGATCGACTGTATATGCTTTGCTTTGAGGCAGTCTAATAAAAATATGAACCTATAATGAGAAAATGTTTTTAAAAATACAAACAAGATACATTAAGGGGAAACTGCTTGCATTTACTACAAGTAGGTTACAAAGTTTCATCTTGAATTATTCCTTCTGGTTCAAGTAGAATTTTCTGAAATGGACAACTGCTACGTGCACACCTTACATACACGGGAGATCAACCTCAAATGAGGTTGCTCCATCTCCCAGCTGCTGCCTGCCCCAACACTATACTCACAGTCCCATCTCTGCAGCAGAGGTGTAGAGGGCTGGCGTGGGTGGTACAGTGAAGGTTTTCAGGATGAAATAAAGTTGACTGTAAGAACTGAATTTTGCTAGAAGACTGGACTAAGGCAGACTTAGGGCATATAATGTAAGGTTTATGGGCAATAACAAGGGTCCCAACAGCACTCCTTTCCACCACAAGCTCAGCTCTTTCTGGCTGAGACTCATAGTCCTGAACGATCATCAAAACCAGCCAAAGGGCTTATTTAGTTGCTTGTTTGAAGGAACCTGCCTTGAATCTAACTGAAGTTAATGTTCAGTGTAAACCAGGGGCCAGCAAACTATATAACCCTCGTACAAACAAGGCCAGTTGCCTGCTTTTGTAGACAAAGTTTTATTGGAACACAGCCGTGCCCATTCATTTACATGTTACCTATGGCTGTTTCTGTACTATCACAGTAGAGCTGAGTAGCAGTAACTGAGACCGCAGGGCCCACAAATCTAAAACATGTACTAACTGGCCTTTTACCAAAAAAGAGTTTGCCCACCCTGGTATGAAGCATAATTTCTCTCAATTTTATTTATTTAACCTGTTTCTTGAATAACAAAATCTGTGAATGACATGACCTTGACCACTCATGAGGAGGGAAGGGTCTGAGGCTGCATGACACATTTTAAAAATAAATTCCTTCTTCAAATCAAAGGTTGCCTCTGGTGATAAAGGTCTGATGACTGCTCCCCTACTATGGCCCTTGCTTTTTGCTCTACACAACTGGGCTCGAACTCCAAGCTGTTAATCTAAGTAGAAAAACCATAATCCCAATCTGAAGGTATATATTTAAATGTCTATCTTTTTTTCCCCAACTTTCAGCATCAGAGAGAGTATCGTCTCTGATCAAGTATAATTCTTTCAAAAAGACTATCAAATGTAAGATAATCTGAAAGTTATTTAAATGTTAGAATACGTAGTACTTATGCCTCATATGAACAAAAATAAATCTCTTTTGCCCAGAGAGCAAGAAAACATAATTATTATTTTTAACCCAATAGCTTTAAGTCAAATCAGCATGAGGTTCCATAGTTGGTATTTTTACAAAAGGCCTTACTCAGTTTATAATTCAGTGGACAAGCTACATATAACTTTTCTTCATTAAAAACATTCTACATAAAAATCACATTACTGAGAAAGACATGTACTAGCATAAGTAATAATTATCATTTTAAAAATGGCAGATGAAATACACATCATTTTAGACTCTTGGAAGCATGAGAAGTGCTTCTGCATAGCTGGAGATAAACAGAAAAGACAGACACACCATCATTATTTTTGTCCAAACTCTTAAATGCCAATTTCATTTTCTTCTCATGGTCTTTAAGGTACTTCATAAATTCTTCAAAGTCCAACTTCCCATCTTTGTTGATATCACCAGTAGTAAAAATTTTCTAGAAAAAAGAAAAAAATTAGAGATATTTTATATGGGTTAAAAATACTAAATTATTTATACGTACTATTCAAGCAGATTGCCTGTTTTCCTAGGAAGGCATTATTTTAGAAATCCCAAGATAGAAGACAAACTCTTGACCTAAATTTAAAGGTGTAAAATAGTATCTTCCCCTTTCATTTTCAAAGTTAAATAATCTTTTCCTAAAGATAATCCTTACCAAAAAACCCTCTCATATCAAACTATTAAGAAAAATCATTCCTTTTGAGAAAGAAATAAAAAACTTACGGTATTTGAGCACTCTCTCACTGCCACCTAAAACATAAACTTTCTGCCTCTTAAAATGCTCACAATCACCCACACAAAGCTTACAAATTCTATTGGTTTGATGGTTACACTTTTCTGGGAAATAACCTCACTGCGTGGAATAGCATAATGGCCAGATCCCCAAGCTCTGGACTAAGAGAGAAAAAGTCCCAAAATTCATGAGATGCAACAAAAGTTTAGAGAAAAAGGTATGGTTTTAAATGCAAAATTAGAAAAGAAGAAAAGCTAGGAAGCAATGAGGAGTCACTGAGGCTAACCTCAATCTCAAGTAACTAGAAAAAGTTAAACAAAAAAAAAGTTGAAGGACAGAAATAAAGAACAAAAAGTAATAAAAAAGAAAACAAATACACCATTGAGAGGATCAACCATATCAAAAGATGGCTTTTTGAAAATATCAATAAAACTGATAAACCCCCGAAATAGGCAAACAACCATCAGAAAGCAACAATGAAAATCACTGTATGCTACAGATATTATAGATATCGTGAAAAACTTCGTATCAAAAAGTACGAAAATTGAGCTAAAACATATAACTGCCTAGAAAAAGAGAGCTTATCAAAAACTGACTTGTCACAGAAAATGAATAGTCCTATAAGTGACAAAGAAATTTAAAGTGTAATTTAAAAACATTCCCATGAGAGAAAATTATAATTAGTGAAATAGATGTAAAAATCTGAAATAAATTGCTAGCAAATCAAGTCTAACAATATATAAAATGGATAATACTATATATATACATATATATATACATTAAATATATTATATATGAATACAATATATAAAATGGAAAATACTGTGTATATAATGGGTATGAATACAACACAAAATGGATAATACTAATATACATATATAATCTTATTTTATATATATGTATGTACATAATACTATACACACACACACACACACACAAGATAAATACATTCCAGTAATGCCAGGTTAGGTGAAGTATTTTTTTTAATCTTGTAACTTACCACACTAACAGAATAAAACAGAAGAGTCACATGATCACTTAAATAAATGCAGAAAAGCATTTGATGAATTTAACATCATTTATGATGCAAAACTCTGAGCAAACTAGGAGTGGTGCTTCCTCAAACTGATAAAGGGTACTGTATCTACAAAGAATTCCAGCCTTTTCTGTTTAAACTAGTGTGAGTAGGCTTCTCGTATCTGCAGCCTAAAAAGCCTTGATTCAAATGCTATCGATTCTTACTTACAGTTTTAAAAGCAAATACATTCGCACTGTTGCTGAAAAATAATTATTGCTATTTAATTGCATTTGCAAATTAGATTGAAGATGATTTTCACTTGAAAATTATTTCCTGATAACACATACACTGAGTTTGCATAATGCAAGGGAAAATGTCACAGAATTCTGGGGCCCCACTTATGTATTGGAGTTTCATCTAAGAAGTTTGTATTTTGGTCAATGAAAATATCAGTAAACATGGGAATGTAGTTTGGTGCAGCTATTATGGAAAACAGTATGGAGATTCCTCAAAAGACTAAAAATAGACTTACCATATGATCCAGCAATCCCACTCCTGGGCATATATCCAGAGGGAACCTTAATTCAAAAAGATACATGCACCCCAAAGTCCATAGCAGCAGCACCATTTACAATAGTCAGGACATGGGAACAACTTAAATGTCTATCAGCAGATGACTAGATAAAGAAGTTGTGGTATATTTATAAAATGCCATAAAAAAGAATAAAATAATGCCATTTGTAGCAACATGGATGGACATGGAGATTGTCATTCTAAGTGAAATAAGCCAGAAAGAGAAAGAAAAATACCATATGATATTACTTATATGTGGAATCTAAAAAAAAAGACAAATGAACTTATTTACAAAACAGAAACAAACTCATAGACATAGAAAACAAACTTATGGTTACTAGTAGGGGAAAGGGGTGGGAAGGGATAAATTGGGAGTTCAGGATTTGTAGATACTAACTAATATATATAAAATAGATAAACAACAAGTTCATATCGTACAGCATTGGGAACTATATTCAATATCTTATAGTAACTTACGGTGAAAAAGAATATGAAAACGAATATATGTATGTTCATGTACGACTGAAACATTATGCTGTACACCAGAAATTGACACGTTGTAAACTGACTATACTTCAACAAATAAATAAATAAATAAATATGTGTGTGTGTATGTGTGTGTGTGTGTATATATATATACATATACACACACACACACACAGAAAAAATAAAAAGGAAAGCAGGTGGGTGGAGGGGAAACCCTTAACCATTCTACAAATAACAGTTAAGCTTACATACAACTTGATAAGCAACGGGCTGGTCTCTGTGATACTTTGTTTTCTCTAGACTGGACCTGCATGTCTTTTCAGTATAGACAAGCCAAGTTAAAATGTTTAGCTGGAGCATCAAGGGCATGTTCACAATAATGTATCAAACCCAACACTTAACCTATATATTTTCATGTTGCAAATAAAAAAAGTGCAATAGTATAAAAAAAATCAGTAAACAACTATCATTTTAGAAATTACACGTTAAAGGACATCTCTAACCCTATCTTTGAACAGTTTGATTTTGATTTTTTAAACCCATATTTCATTAGACTTTCTTACTTCTAGAGTTATAATTGTCTAATGACTCTGACTTACAATAATATGAAAAACTAGGGTTTCCTTTTTGTATTTTCTTGTGAATTCCTCTGTGGAAGGAAAGACCAATCAAAGGAGAAAAGCAAAGGCTACTTACCCTGAGCTTAACAGAGGAAGGGAGTCAGCCCCTGTCACTTGTGTTTTGGCTCAAAGGCTGCAGAAGAGTGGGAAATCTTTATAGTGGAAAAAAGGAGTTCTCGGGTGTTCAGTGTTCCCTGAAATACGAGGTTCTATGTGGTTGGTGTAAAGCCTGAGATGCCTCTTCCCTGGTTTTGATATGTGAGTCCTCATCAGTCATAAAAAGCCTTTGCATGGCTCACACCATGTCTTACTGAAAATAAAAGACAGATTTGCAAAAATTTTATTTCGATAAAGAAGAAATGTGTTTCAAAGGATTGAACTTGTTTATGGCGTAGTCCAGAATTTCTTATGAGAGGTTAGTTTGTATTAAATAAACAAACACAAGTCACACTTGAAAATCTAACTACAAGAGTGACTTTAAAAAAGCATGAAGGACATTTAGCTTTAATAGGAAAAACAGTTTAAAAACCAAGTGAACGTTACAGAGATAATATTTTGGACTGGCCTAGTCCAGACAATGGCAATGATGTTACAAATGAGGAAACCAGGACACAGTGCTTACTTAGCACACAGAATATGCCCAAAATACAACTGATCAATGACTCAGTGGACAATTAAAATAAAGACTCCCAAAGTTCACACAGCTAACAGGAAGTTTTACTAAATTTCAACATGACAGAACTCATCTGACAGTTTTCTGAGCATGAAGTGCCAATTATCTGAAATGAATTTGTCTGTTCTCAACTCTCTTGGATCTCCCAGTCCGCCGAGTTAAACAACCAAAGAGCAAAATGTAATTGGAAAGTAATAATTGTAACTCAATAATAATTTCCAAACAGATGACTTGGAAATACAGGGAGAGAAATACGCATGAGGCACTGCATACCAAGAAGGAGCCTGTAATCTAGGATGCTGGGGACAAGGATTTGCAAAGGAAACAATGTCCAACAAGCTCGTTCTTCGAAGGTCTGATGATTAAGGCACGTCACGAGGAAGCGTCAGCACTGGTGAAACCCCAAGAGTACAAGCCACTGAGACTGACTGCCGTCCTTCCAGGGACTGAAATCAAAATACAATATTTGAGAATCTCCATCTACCACACAACTTCCAAAACACACATATAATGATTGTTCCAGTTCCCCAAAGTGGGAAGGGAGCATCTTTGGCCTACATGCCCATCTAGGCTACTAACAACAGGTGAGGACACTGAACAAAGGGACTCTGAACATCTTGACAGCAATTTGAATTTGGAAGTTTCGTTAGATCCAGGGAGAAAACTGAGAAAAATGTCTGAGAGAGGTATTAGCTGTGTTGTTGCTCTTAACAGAATAACGGTGGTGACTGACCTGAATACTCTATTTGGGTCCAGGTCAAGCTTGAAAACGTGTAAATTTGGCATTACTCCTACCTGCCCAAAGCTCCTCCAGAACTCCCAGCCCCAACATCTGTCTGACCACAGCCCTACTGAGGCCCACCTCCCCTTCGTCCTCTATGATCCCGACCAACTGCAGGCCTTCCTGCAGCTCAAGGATGTCCAGGGTTCCATCTTCATTCTGGTCCAGGAACCAAAAGATTTCTTCATAGAGGCTGTCCATCCGGGATGCCTCTGGCCGCAGAAGGGATCCGAGGGATCCACGCTGAGAGCCCCGTGAGTCTCCCGGAGGTGGGAGAGGGAGGGGGATCGCTGCCCACCACGCGTTGAGTTGGAAGAGACCTAAAGTAGCAGCCGCCCTTGCACTCCCAAAGCCAAAGCCCCTCCGCCAGGTGAAGCGCAGGAAGGGACAGCGGGAAGGGACGGCGCGAAGCAACAACGGCTTCTGGGCAGAGAGGCCCGCGGCGGGCGCGCCCGGGAGCCGCGCGCCCGGGAGCCGCGGGGGGGCGTGGCGGTGGCGCTGGGGGCCAGGCCCGCGGCTGGAGGCCACGGAATTCCCGCCTCGCTCCCAGGTCAGCCGATCAGACCCCGAGGTTAGCAGCCACATCCAGGAGGGGCCTAGAGGGGGCGACTCACGCCTTTTCCGCGGAGGCTCCCAGAAAGACCTCTGCGCAGGTCTGTCTCTACAGACAGACCTTCTTTTTAGAGAAAAGAGGGTAGGGGAGCGTTGAGACAGGGACTGTGGGGCCATAACGACTAGTGGCAGAGGCCCAACTTTTTGTTTAAGTTGTTTGGTCGCACCTTTCTAAGAATTCTAAGGTTGAGGCACTTGGGCACTGCCGTGAAGGTTGGGAATCGCATGAAGATCTGCCTAAGTGGGCCTTTCCTTCTGTGGTCCCCTCCCCTCAGTTCCTTATCTTCACTGAGCATCTGCGGTGGCTGCAGAGCAAGGCTGCAGTAATGGAGAGGGTCCAGCTCCGTCCTTATCGATGCTGGCAGTGGGCAGAAGGCGAGTCAGCTGGGGTCCTGAGAGAAGTCAGGAGGTGCTCGCAAACAACGAGTCTGTGGCTTCTTAATTGCCTCTTTCCAGAACCACCGAGAGCTCTGGCTTCCCTACACACACCCCTGGACCCTCATCCCGCTCCGCCAGAAGTGTGGATGTGTAGTTTCACAGTACAAATTCCACTTTTTACATGATTTATTTTTCTAAATATGGAGTATTCTTTAAAATTCATATGAAGTAACAAGAATTCTCATTGCTGGTGGGAATGCAAAATGGTACCCTTTGAAAGACAGCTGGGCAGTTTCTTACAAAACTGAACACACTTTCAGCATATAACCCAGCAATCCCACTCCTTAGTATCTATACAAAGGTGTTGAAAATGTATGTCCATGTGAAAACCCACACACAAAATGTTTGTAGCAGCTTTATTCACAGTTACCAAAATTGGAAGCAACCAAGATGCCCTTCAATAGGTGAACGGGTAAATAAACTGTGGTCCATCCGGACAATGAAACATTATTCTGTGCTAAGAAGAAATGAGCCATCAAGCCATGAAAAGACAGGGAGAAATCTTAATGCATATTACTAAGTGAAAGAAACCAATCTGAAAAGATTACATACTGTGTGATTCAAAATATATCACATTCTAGAAAAGGCAAAACTATAGAAACAATAAAAAAGATCAGTGGTTGCCACAGGGTTGGAGAAATGGGTGGAAGGATGAATAGGCAGAGCACAGGGGACTTTTAGGACTGTGAAAATACCTTGCACGATACTATAAAAAGGGGTACATGTCACTATACAACTACCCAAACCCACAGAATATAAAACACCAAGAGTGAACCCTAAGGTAAACTATGGACTTGGGTGATATGTCAGTGCAGGTTCATCACTTGTAACAAACATACCACTCGGTGCCAGATGTTGATTATGGGCGAGGCCGTGCATGGGTGGGGGGAGGCGGAACATGGGAAATCTCTGTAGCTTCCTCTTAATTTTGCTGTGAACCTAAAACTGCTCCAAAAAATAAATTTTCTTTCTAATTTGTAAAAAAAAAAAAGAAAGAAAGAAATCTAATGAAACCTTATCTGTCAGCTTTTGCTCTATTCACTCATCATGTCACGTACCGACAACACAAAGAGGACCATCACATGTCCTTGAACTACCCGTGGGTTTGCCAGGAGGAGGTTGTGCCATGATCAGCCCCAAGTACTACTGGAGGCTTCGTGACGAACATGGCTCCCCAGTGCTGCCGGCCCAAGCAACAATGAATTCTCCCACAAAAGAGAACTTTACGGCCCGCAGGGAATGACCCTTCCCTGGGCACTGCAGAGAATGCGAGTGGTCACAGAGAGTCATGGAGCACAGACATCGGGGCAGGCCCAGGAGTCTACAGGACCAAGTGAAAAAGACAGAAGTCAGGCCAGACTTCTGAATAAAGAAAACAGACTGACAGCCTTTTATGGAACTGGTAGGAGGGAGCAAAACAGAGCTGATCATCTCATCTAGTAAAAAGGCAATTATTTTCATTGAGTAGCTCTTTCCACTTTTCAAAACTGTGTATTATTTGCTTATTAATTATCCCTCATCCACCCATCCAACACACACAGACCTCCTACAGGGAAAGTTTTGAGAACACAGGTGAAGGGCTCTGTCTGCCTTGCTCACCACGATACCCCCAGTTCACTGAACAATGGCTGGCACTATTCCAAAGAATCAACTGAATGAATTTAATATTTGTACTAGCTATTGGGTAGCTCTTATCATTCCTAGTTTACATTTGAGGCTTCCAGGGATTAAATGGCTTACCCAAGGTTACAAGTATAATAAATGGTGAAAACACTTGAACCTTGGTCTAACTGATTTCACAGACCATAATAACCACTACACATACTACACCAGTTAACATAGTAGACACAGTGGTCCACATTTCAGAGTGAGGCGTCAAACTTTCTCAACAAACCCTTTTGCTGTTTTCATAGATGCTGTAAAATATAGACATCTCAGTGGCCTCTATGTAACCCTTAATAAGATAAGATTTTGAACTCAGAGTAGTCCAAAGAAGCTGAGCAACACACGCACAACATGTTATCTTGAGGAAGCTATTTATTTCCAAATGTCTTCACTGAAAGTTGATACAGGAAATAATTCTGACTAAGCCAAGGTAAAATCATAAATGTGAGTTGATGCCTTAAACCAAGGGTAATAATCTACCAGACAGACAATGAGTGACAGCAATGCCAAGCAGAGAGAAGGAAATAAAGGGAGAAATGTACGTGGCTGTGGCCTGGTCAGGGGTGTAGAATGTTGGCAGGTTGGGAAGGAAACTAAAAGGCAGACTGCTACCAAGATGGAAAGGGTGTTTTGTGCCTTAGTAAGGAATTCTTTCTTTTTCTTTTTCTTTTCATTTGTTCAGAAATACAGTCTCAAAGAAAGGATAACATTGGATTTTAGAATATAAGTGAGGAGAAAACACAAAAGGTTCAGGTGTTATATATTTTAAAACACTTGACATAAATGCAGTTGGAATTCTACTGTTTTTCTTATACCATAATCTCTCTGTTACAATGCCTTAAAATGAATCTCTATGACTTTTACACCATACTTCTTTTAGTAATAAAGTTTCTGACAACTGAAATGCTGATGGAATCAATTCTCCTCATTAACAGAGGAATTATCTCATGGATAGAAACCCTGAAAAGAAATTCCATTTAAAGCAATAAACATTTGCTAAGCTACTGTTTTTGTGTGTGACCTTATTCTATCTGTAGTTGTAAATACAAAATTTAAAGACACAGAATCAAAAAAAATTCATAGAATATAAGAGTTAGGAGAGCCCTTAAATCAGGTTATCGAGTCCACCTACTCCTTGGACACTATCTAATCCTTCATCATACACTTGATACCCAGGGGGACACAGGGTCTTCAAGGAGCTCACCATCCAGTACATGTGATAACACATTTTAAACATTCTGAACATGAACTTTCACATCCGGTCACATGTGATTTTGATAAAAGCTCTGTCCAGGAGGTGGGGATGATATTTGCATTGTGAGACTAAGTAAAGTAAAGCAAGGGGTTAAACGTCTTGACCGAGGTCACGTGGTCAATTCACACCAAGTACAGAATTCTTTGAATGTGCTGCTTCCCTTCCTGCTATTGGGAGCTCTTCTCGTTCTTAATCCTCTCAGCTGTAGAGTCCTATGCCTCTTATGATTCTAAGTCTCTCCTAAGAAAATTACAGGAAGAGTTTGTGCCTGTGAATATATGGCAAACAATTTAGATTTTAAATTGCCTATGATTTCCCAGACTAACTGAACACATTTATTAAATCAGTTAACTGTGAGCTTGGATGCAGGATACCTTCATTGCTATACAGTCTGTCCCCCTTTTTCCTCCACTTGTTAATACAAGAGTTGCCACTAAAATGATGCCAAGATTTGAGAAGGAATAAAAAAAAATCTGTAAAATCCTGTTGATCAAGATCCTCTTTTCCATTTCATTGCCTTAATTCTAAATCCTGATTTTTATTTTGGTCCTATACTATTCCGAAGTCTTCCAAGCCTAAACTGAATGAAAATAAGCACACTTCCAGCTAAAAGTAGTGACTCTTCACCATGTTTATCTTTCTGATTTTCATTTCAGTAAATTAAAATACAGATGATTTCTTTTACTTTTTGATGCCCTGAAATTTTTTCCCACAGAGTACCTCAAATGACATCCAAACATTGGGACTGTCTTTTCCAATGTTCCAATGTGGCCTTTGATGAAAAACAAAGAAGAGGAGGAGGGTGGCAGTGGCAAAGGAGGAGTAAAAATGGAAAATACTCTAAAAAGCAGATAGGATTGCTGGATTCTTCAGGGAAAATTAGTAATGACAACTGTATCTCCTTGTTCGCCACAGTACCTTCGCCTCTTAGTTCCATATTGTCACATTCCCGAGTCCTAGGAGAGCTTAATGTGAATTTTGTCTCTTCTAAAACACTAATTTCACAATGGAGATTTGAAAATACGTGGAAAAGAGAGGTCATTCACATCAGAAGAAACCACAGCAAGTTCACTTCCAGCAAGTTCTCAATCTTGTCTCAGGACTTGCCTTGAGGCCTCTCCCTTCCCTGGATAATGCTGAAACACTTAGAAGTGGTTAGTTACTGCATTCCTTTGCTATTATATTCCTTATGCCAGTTTCCTACATTCTACTCTTATATTCCATATTCTTTCCATCTAAGACCTCAAGGAACTTCAACAGAAATTTGCTTTCCTCTAATGCTGAATTCATTACAAATGCCTGGCAACACGGAGAAGAGATCGAGTCAGATGGAAATTTATAGAGATTTCACTTCAAATTGAGCACTTGTTTTAGATTCAAATTATCTTGAAATCTTCCCCTTGAAGAGTCACCCCGTAGTTCTCATTTCTGGATTCTCAAGTGGATAATCTCACCAATCACTGACATTATGCAAAGCCTTGACCTATGCCTCTGAAACCTTCCCCCATAAAGACTGACCACGTAATCCTAACTGCAAGTATTTGGCTGGCTACTGTTTCCCAGGCTTGACTCAACACTCTCTCTACCTCCATCTGTTTTCTGCACGGCCACCAGAGTCATCTTCCTAAACCGTAAGTCTGCCTGTGATCCCTCTTGCTTAAAACCTCCCAAGTGCTCCCATCACTCATATAATAAAACTCCAAACCACCCAGCAGGCCCACAGTGCCTTTCATGAGTTGGCCTTGCCTGGCCCTGATGTGACACTATTCCCCAAGAAGACTAACTGGTCCCTCGGTGGAAAGTCAGTTATACTGGGTGCCCCCTGTCCTGGAAGGGGCGCTGGTTCTTCCTCAAAGGAAGGTTAAGGTTTCCTCCTGCCCACAAAGGCTCAGACAGCAATACTATCTGGGGGCTTACAGAATGTCTAATTCACAGGCATGAAATCCCAACGTAACACAGCCTCTGACTGGGGATCCCTTCACAGTAGGAGAGGTGTGGGAGTGGGCCCGTGGCCAAGGGATCCACGGCCCACATCACACAGCACACCATCCAGAAGCAGCCAATCTGACAGAATGCTGGAAAGGCCAACTGAAAGCACAGCTGAAGCACCGCCTACGGGACAGTATCTGGCAAAGATGGGTTACTGCCCTTCAGGATGCGGTACGTGCGCTCAGTCAGAGACCTTTACCACGTGGCTCTGTGCCCACAAAAGGAAGGACAGTGAGTCCAGGAACCAAGAGGTAGAAGCAGGAGCAGTCCCACTTACTGTCACTCCCGGTGACTCACTGGGGGACTCGGCTTTCTGCCCCCACAGCTCTGGGCTCTGCAGGGTTAGTTTCTGGTCCTCAGACAGGATATACTCTTGCCAGGGAACACAGCAAGGGTCCCACTGAGCTACAAGCTACATCTGCACCTGCACCTTTGGACCAGCTCGTGTCGAGGGACCAACAAGCAAGAAAAGAAGTCTTCTTCTTAGTAGGTGTAAATTGGCCCCAGTCAGTAGGAGGCGGGGCTGCTTCTACCCCACAGAGACAGAGAGGAATATTTATGGAACTCAGATGATTCACATGGACACCAGGGCTGCCTGGTACCCCCTTGTCCAGTTCTAACTGGGAAGGGGCGCGTGCAGCATCACTGGCCTGAGAAACTCAGATCCTGCCAGAAGGAAAGTCTGGGTCACGCCACCAGCTAAGTCACAAAGACCTGCAGAGATTCCAGCTGAGTGTGAGCAGAATTTAAAATGGACAGTCAAGAAGGGAAATAAATCATGAGTACCAGCTGTGACCAACTGAAACAATGGGACTGGAGCACTGCCCTCTCTGAGGACGAGAGGCTGAGAACAATGAGGAAGCACTTCTCAAACTTGTGCCAAGAGCAGACCTGTGTGAGCCAAGGAGTGGCCGGTGGAGGCCACGTCACATAGCCCCACAAGGGAACGTGCTGTGGGGGCAGAGGTGACTGCCAGCCTACCTGCCACACCTCTGGACCTCTGGACCCGCTGCAGCACTCACACCAAGGCCACGCTGGTCACACTGCTCCAACCAATGTCTAGTACAGCAGGGTGCCAGGCCTGGGAGGCCCATGCAGGACCCCCCTAATGGATAGCTTTCCTCAGTGAGTCCCCATTGGCCTAGCTGAGACTTTCCAAGAATATGCTTTGGTCTGAAGTTCTTCCTAAGTCTCCTTCTTCCTTGCACTCTTCTACCAGGGGTTAAACTTGCATTGTGGTCTTCAGACCACCTTGCCTCTCTCCTGTTTCCTCTCCCGTACCCTTCTCTTGCACATCCAATCCCATCCTGGTTTCTCCTCCTAAGAGGAACAGAACTGACACAGTTCACAACAGGAGTGGTCTAAGACAAGAGGCGAGAACATGGGGTTTGGGAACTGGCTCACTCACTGCCCAGCAGGCAGAGTCCTGAGTGGAACGTGGGGCAAGGACAATGCCCTGCACAAGATGGGAGGCCAGTATCGACGGCTGCCCACTGATGACCTGGGAAAATGACTGGTTTGCAGAGAACGCTCCGGCTGCTGCAGTATCCAGCAGTGTGGAATGTGGGGGGTCCGTGCTGTAAGGATAGGTAAGAAAGTATAGTAATAGGAGGAGCTCCCCAGGGAGATACAACAGCGCAGAATCTGAATACGCCGGTAGTGCAGCCCACTATGTAGCCTATTTTTTTAAATATAAAAGGGAAAAGTTGACAGAATTATGAAGAGAAGTTGACAAATCTATAATCACAAAGAGCATTCTGACACTGCTCTTTCAATAGTGATTGTCGGAACAGGATTAGATAATTTAAAGGCTAACAGTTAATTGGTTGCTTATAAGGTACTTATTCTAAGTACTTTACATATTTTAGTTCACTTATCCTTCACAATAACCCTAGGAGGTAAGTACTAATGTTACCTCTGGCGAGGAAACTGAAGCTAGAGAAAAATTTTTTTAATTGCCCGAAATTAACTAGTAAGTAGCAAAACCAAGGTTTAAACCCAGGTAGTTTGACTAGATTTTTCGTATTTTCTAATAAGCCCAACTATGCATGTAAAAAGTTATCTATCTGGCAAAACTATGGAAACAACAGAAAGATCAGTGGTTGCGGGGTGGAAGTGAATAGGCAGAGCTCAGACGATTTTTAGGGCAGTAAAAATACTCTCTATGATAATGATGGATGCATGCCATTACACATTCGTCTAGACCCACGGAATACACAACACCTAGAGTGAACACTAAGGTAAACCATAGACTCAGAGTAATAATGATGTGTCAGTGTAGGTTCACCCTTGGTAAAAACTGTGCCATTCTGGTGAGTGATGTTGACAATGCGGGAGGCTGTGTATGTGATGTCTAGGAGTAGAGGGTTTACGGGAAATCTCTGTATCTTCCTCTCAGTTTTGCTGTAAACCAAAAACTGCTGTAAAAAAAATCAGTCGTGTATATATATATTTTATTTTATACAGCATTTCTAGGTACCTTGCAAGAGGAGAATTTTTGGATTTCTTTTCCTCTATATGTTGGAAATAAAAGCACTAACAACTGCTTTACAATTAATTTTTTTTCAATTATTTTAGGTGAGCAACTGCCTTGTTTAGGATATTTCAAATCACAGCCTTAAATCTTTGTGTCACTGTGCTTAGATCTCTAAGACATGATCCTCCAGATGTTTGGTCTCAGTAGAGGGCACAGTCGATTAAAAATAATACTTTTTGAAATTATAGCAGAAGTGATATGTAAGACAAAGGACCTACACATAGTAGCGTGTGATCAAGTCTTCTATAGGTGGTCCAGAAAAGCTCACCCCAGAGAAAGTGACATTTATCCAAAAACAACAACAAAAGCCTCAATTTTTTTTTCTAATCATAAAAATAATAATGTATGATCATTTTTAAAAATTGAAATACAAAAATTGTGAAGAAAAAAGTTAAAAGGTAATTAGGTAACCATTATTAACCTTTTATTGAAGAATGTACCTGTCCAAAAAGTGCTGGGAATAGTTAATAATATCTGACATGAGCACAGAGAGTAGTAGTATGTGTGTATATATGTATATATAAAATATATTTTATGTATATGTATAAAATACATATATTATGTATGTGATAAATATATGCCATCCTGTTCTATATGTTTGCAGACACACACTTTAATACAACTTATTTTATAATTTGTCCTTATATAAGTTTTGGAAAACTAAAGACTTTCATTCTTGATTTTGAGTTCTTCTCTCTTTCTTAATGAATCCTGCCAGAGGTTCATCTATTTTATTCATATTGTCAAAGAACCAACCAAAAAAGCATATATTTGGAAATTTACAGCACACATTTAAACAATTCATTGATCAAAGGTGAAATTATATTGGAAATTAGAAAATAATTGTAACTAAACTACAACAAAACTACAAACATGCAGCTAAAGAAGTGGCTGAAGGGATACTGCAGCTCAAAATTAATGAAACAAGCATTTCACTCAAGAAATTAGAAAAGGGGCAAATGAGTAAACCCAAAGAAAGTAAAGGAAAGTGAATGGAAGAACATTTCAAAACCAGAGACAATCAGCAAAAAGTACTAAAGGCTGCTTTTTTCAATGTGTGAATAAAATAAAGACTGAAGGAGGGAAAAAGATTGGTAAGAAAAAAAAAAGATTTGGGAAGATTGAAGGGTGGGGGGAGGAGGAAATATCAGGAATGAAACAGAATATAACTACAGAGTGTCAGAACTTTCTAAAAATCATAAGCGAATGAGTATTTTAAGCCTTAGACAAAACGGGCAGTTTCCTAAAAGTTGTAAATTACTAAATCTGACTCAAGAAGAAATGGTAACCTGAAGAGACCTGTTACTCCTAAAGACACTGAATGAGTAGCTTAAAATATAACTACTATAAAACAGTTGTTGGCTCTTACAGTTGACTCACTTTCCCTCTTGGGATAAGGAATGCCGAAATGTCCTCTCACGTTTCATTGGAGTTGGAGAGGTTCCAAATATCTCCACCTTTCTGATAGGAGCTGAACTTCAGGCACAAAATGACTCAGAGGAGCTGAAATTGCTCAGAGATGATAGGCCAACCCTTCAGGTCAACTTACGTGCTTAAGGCATTAACAGTGTCTTTAACAATGGAATGTCGCCTCTCCCCCTCAACGTGAAGTTGGGGGAAAGGTACGACTGATTTCCAAGAAGTTCTGAAACAGCAGACAAAACTAAGGGGTGTAACAAAGTAATTTCGAAGAGGTACAAACCGTGAGCCTTTTTACAGAACTTGGGGCCCACTTAAGTGTGAGAGCTAAAAATCTTGATTAAATGTTTGCAAAGATTGAGAGCCAAAAAAAAGGGGGGGTTAAATTTTTTTTTGCAAAGGCGTAAAAAGGCCTGGGATGCCTTCAGACCAAACTATCGTGCTACAGGATTTTAAACTGTTACAGTGAGCCAGAGTGTTCACGGCACTAATTTTTCTGGAAAAACACCAGTAACCTCTCAGATCCTGACGCGCATCCGTTCCGGGGTACCGGGCCGCGGTCCCCATTCCCGAGCTTCGGAACCCATTCTCCCGCTGGAAGCCACAGTTCCCGCTTCCGCCCTCGGTCCTGGCTGCGCCCAGAGACCCCGCAGCGCCCCCGGCCCGCCGGCCACGCCCCGCAGCGACCCACCTCCTCGGCGTCCTGGCCCAGGGGGATGCCCAGGCTCTTGAGCCCCTCCTGCAGCTCGCGGATGTCCACCACGCCATCCCCGTTGCGGTCCAGCCTCTGGAAGAGCGTCTCGTAGCGCGTCGGCGGCTCGGCGTCCTGGCAGGCAGCCGCGGGCAGCACGAAGCCCCGCAGCCAGCGCAGCATGGTCCCGGAGGCGCGGGGCGGCTCAGCCGCGGGAGGGCACGGGGGGCCGAGGGCTGCCCGGCGCGAGGAGGAGCAGCGCGAGGCGCCGGCCTGGCTGCTGGGGCCCGCGGCGCGCAGGCTGAGGAGCCGAGACCCACCCGAGCCGGCTCGGCGCGCAGGGAGTGGCCGCGCCCGCGGCTGCTGGGGGAGGAGCCCGCCCCGCGCCGGCCCCCTGGGGAGGCTCAGGGGACGGGCCTGGCGCTGCCCGGGCCCGGCAGGAAGTGGCAGGGCTTCGGGGTGGGGCCCGGGAGGGACTGTGGGACCTGGGGAGCGAGTTCTGCTCGGCTCCAAGTGGAGCTATCTCGTACCAGGAGTGCGGTACGAGAAGCGAGCTCCCCACCCCCTCGCCCCGCATCAGCGTATGGAGGGGTCGGGGGTGTGGGGGGGGAGGGGGAGGAGCAGTTTGAAGCTCAGGTTACTTAACTTCAAGCCCCTCTCCCTTCCGGCTTGGAGCCTTGGCTAACTGCCCGGAGAGTGTTCTCTCTGCTTGGAAATTGAGCTTTGTCGGGCCTTGCCTCAAAGGGATCTCACTTTCTCGTGTAACTCCTACACGCTAGACACCGCACATCTCTAGGCCTGTTTTCCACTCACGAAAATGAGACACTTGGGTGGCTGCACACTTGGGATGAGAATTCAGCTTTAGGAAGTAGAGGAGTGAAATCTGAAAACACTTCAAAAAACGAAAAGCAACACCTAAAACTAATACAGTGTTATACGTCAATTATACAGCTCAGTAAACCCGGGCGGAGATGGGGGCGGGGAGGAGACGCAAGGGTTTTTGCAGAAAAGATCAACGCTCGTTCAGGGGGGCAGCGGTAAAAACAGGGGCTACTTTGCTCTACAGCTTAGTGTGATCTGCCCTTGATAAATCTTCGGGCGCATCTGCCATCAGCACTTATCAGAAAAGCCTCAGGCCCCTCCCTCTCACGATGGATGCAGTTACAGGGCTTGGGGTTTATTGCCCAGGTAAGGCAGAACTTCTTACTGTGTCACATGGGATAAGGGAAGGACCACTGGACTGGGAAGACACCGGGCAAGGTCCTAATCCTTCAGCAGGGTAAACTCGGAGATGTGGCATAGCCTGCCTGGGTAGCTTCTCCTCAGTAAAAACAGTAGGAGTATGCGCCTCCTAACAGCCAGGTCATGTACTGTGTATGAAAGATCTTAGTGATCTCAAGTGCCAATCAGATGAGACACTGTGATAATTCTCTGTTCATCCACAGCTGCTTATAGAAACTACCACTGTATCCCTAACATCTGCGGAGAAACAACGCTGTACTTGTAAGTACGGATCTCCCCACATCTTCTAAATCACTAAACAAAGACTAGTTTCAACAAAATCTAGTAACTCAGACCTTGGATTTACCTCCCTTCCTACTGTTTTATATATTTAAGACATATGCAGATGTAGAGTTTGTAAGCTGAGGACTGGCTGTTTAGTAAAATCATCTTGAAACCAATTTATTTGCTTATTTTACTTCCAATTTCCAGTTTTGTTAAGAATTTGTCTCTTCCTTTGGAAAGGCCTTAAAATGTCGTCAAAGTTTCTATCTGTCCTTAAAAACCTCTTTTAATCCCTATTGTGGATACTCTGTACTTGAAGAGAGGCTGCTTGAAATTGTCGTCTCAGACTTGTGTTATTTTCTTCTCCTCCCCCCCCCCGCTGCCCCTCTTCCTCTGTCTTCTTTTTCTCCTCCTCTTCATTTCTTTCCTTTTTAAAAAAGTAAATAGAGAAATTACCTATCAAAATTTTGACTGAGAAAACTTATGTTCACATAAAAACTTGCACCAGGATGCTTATAGCAGTTTTCTTCATAATTGCCTAAACCCAGAAATAAGCAAAATGTTCTTAAATGGGTGAATGGATAAGCAACTTGTGTTGCATTCATATAATCGAATACTACTCAGCAATAAAAAGGAATGAACTGCTGATGCATGCAACAATACATTATATGACATTCTGGAAAAGGCAAAACTATAGAGACAGAAAACAGATCAGTGGTTACCAAGGGCTGAGGAGAAGGGGATGTTGACTATATAAGAGCACAAGGGAGCTTTTGGGGGTGATGGAAGTGTTCTATGTTTTGATTCTGCAACTGTATGAGTTTGTTAAAATGCACAGCACTATGCACTAAAAAGGTTTAATTTTACTCTGTGGAAATTATACCTCAATACATGACTTTAATTAATATCTGACTTAAACATGAGTAAAGTGGAATAAGAATTCTTAGCTCAAAAGATCACTGTGAAAATCAAAATAGTTTATGAAGGACATAAACTTCAAGCCTTGTTACACATAAGTGTGGTTGCAGATGAGCAGCATCAGTATCACTTGGGAGCTTGTTAGGAATACATCTCAGGCCCCCCTCAGGCCTCCTAAGTAAGAGTCACGCTGACACAAGAGTCCCAGGTAATCTGTCAAACGTTAATGTTTGAGAAGCTCTGCTAGTATAAAGTAATCCTACCAAAGTGTAGTTTGCACACTGATGCCAGACTGCAAGCTGTTACCTGTTCACAACAAGGTAAATCAGAGATTAAAAGGAAGCATTTAGAAACTTAACAGCTGTTTGATAGAGTAATCTCCTGTTTGTTGAATCTAGTAAAAACTCAAGGCTTGTCTGTTTTATTTGAATTTTCTAATAATTTGTTTTTACTTTTTTTTTAAAAAGAAAAGTATCCATCTGCAATGAATTAAGAAAACACTGTTACCATACCAAATAAAGGCATAATTAACAATAACACCTTCCTGCATGAGAAAAGAAAATGTTACACAGACATTTAAACATTTGCATCCCTACCCACTTGTATGTTGTTCCCAAAGCCCAGTGGTTCCTCTAGAGACCAAGAGTAGAAACCCTGAACTTATTCACTTCCTTAACCCAATTCATTTCTGTGGTCAGAAGTCTGGGGTTCAGCCCAGTTCAGCTTGCTTCCATTTTTCCCAGCATCTAGTCTTCTCAAGCACTACTGTTTTCCATTGGAACAACCTTCGAACTTAATCCATTTTATCTGTTTTGGTCATTGAAGACCTCTTTCAACACCTACTTTGAATACCTTAAAGTTAAGGTGATCTGCTTAAATAATCATTCTAGATTTTCATAGTTTTAGCTGGTAAACACTTTACCTTTTTAATCTACTGGACAACTTAGTTATTGGTTGGTTGCTAATAAGACCAGTCTCAGCTTGTTCACAAGGACCTGATCGAATTTCAAAATCCTGGTCTTTGCTGTCTCAAATCTAAGTGATCACAAAGTGGACTTTCTAAGAGAGTTTGATTGGCTCAGTGTAAAGCCATCACCATCACTGGAAAGATAATTTTATCATACAGTGAGTTTCAAATGTGAATGTTCTAGTAGTCTTTAGGGAGACAATAATCATCTTAAGAGTTGACTCATTTATCACATTAAGATAAGTGGATATTCTCCCCAGATTTTCCAAGTCATTTAGGAGACAGAATTCCAGATAAGAAGGTGAATTCTGTCTCTTGCTCAGCCTATCCACTATTCCCAACCCCCCAAAAAACAAATGCAGACCACTCTCAATCATAAAAACATGGCACTTAATTACAAAAAAACTGCCACATTAATAAATCATATAAACAATCCCCATTTCAAAAGAGTTGTGTCAAATTCAAACTGGCTTCAAAAACCACATACCTCATTACTTTGAAAATACCTATGTAAGAGACTATGTTCAGATCATTTCAGTTTGTGAATATTTATGTAAATTTTGCTCTGATTACTGATAGATTTCAAATGAAAACAAAAATTTCACATCTGTTGAAGAATCAATAATCACAAAATTTGGATCCAAATTCTATACTTATATACTTACATTTTTGTATGTAAAGCCTCTCCATCCCTTCCTCCCTCCCTCACTTCCTTCTGGAATCACTAGTTAAAAGCCATTAGCAGGCTTGAGGAAGGCTGCCCGAAAGGGTCAAAGCTCAAGGAAAGAAGATAGCTGAGCAGGGCAGCAGCCTAAAGGCTGGAAGATTGGTTACACGCAAGTGGATCATGCATATAATAAATATACTGAGGATAAGGAGAGCTAGCCTTCTTACTGTCAGATGAATGAGCTACACGTATGCAAAGACGAAAGCTAGAATGAACCCTGTAGTGCTGGATTTGAATTAGTGGCATTGGTATGAATTTACGGTTTTAAATATTTTTAGATATAGAAATACAAAGGGGTCTCCATATACTCATGGAGCATACACTGTAGTCAGGGGAGACAAAATAGTATAATCATACCTCCAGGGTATGATTAACATAATCATAATAACGTAACCACAAGAAATTTGGGTCATATAAGTAACGAAACTAAGAATCTATAAAACAAAAATTTGCTCCTCTAGCATTTATTTGAACAGTTTCCCTGTGCAGACAGAAATTTCAGGTGCACATTTCCATTTTAAAGTGTTCATCACTCATATTTAAAATGGAACTTTTTGCTTTTTTTATTTCTTTCATATCTTTTTGCTCTATATACTCAAAAACTAAATGTCTTTTACATTGTTTCCTTGTATCTTCATAATACCTTCAAATTCATGATTACTTGTTTCTTTGTAGTAATGTGACTGTACTTGTATCAAATAGTTTGAGAGCAATTCAATTTGCAGAAAGTCCAACTTTTTAGTACATATTCAAAGTGTTATTTTCCTTTTGAAGGAAAAGCAAGCACTGTTGGTAAAATGGCCACAATGTAATGTTGCTACCAACTCGGTAGAGGGTGCTGTAACTCAAAGATGGAGAATAGCTTTGAGATAAACAGTAAAAGCAGAGAGGGGAATGCAGGCAGATCAAAGGAAAGAAGGAAGATTAGTGCATCTTTATGCTTTTAGTCATCAGTATAGTTATGGATCCTTAAAATGCACTAACAAAAGATACAGAACTAAAATATTATTTAAAACCTGGGTATAACACAACATTTTTTTTCTTTTTAAAAAATATTCTCTGTCCATATTCATTCACTATGTACTTCAATAAAACTACAGTAAATCAACAGAAAATGTAATATATTTTAAAAGTATTTTATATTGTAAAAAGAATACTACATAAGGATCTTCCATCAATTACAAACTCAAAAGTTTTATCTGGAGTCAGGAATTTCATAATCTCTGTGAATGATTTCTCAGTGATTCAGTCATCTATTTAAGCCCTGAAGAATATAACTTTGTGCTACAAAAAAAAAAAAAGAAAAAGGCAGGCAATGGTTGAATTTTGTTTTATAATAACACTTTAAACCTTCTGTTGTCAAAATGTAACACTTTTTAAAGTTGTTATAGTGTTGAACTTCAGTATTATTGTTGGTTTTAATTAACCCTCCCTTTTAATGTCTTCAAATATCTCCTAGATGTTGACTCTATATAAGGCATTATTTTACGTGTATATATAGTAAATCTGTAGTCATATTGAATCCTAACTTTTATACTTTCTATTTCCTAAAAAATATTTTAAGAAATTTAGTAGGTCACAAAGAGATGGTGTTTGGAGAGTCCAACTGCCAGAAACCCAATCTGAGCTAACTTCTGCAAGAAGAGAAGCACCATAGCTGGAACGCAGGTGAAACAAGAACCATGAACGGGAACAGCCTCGTGATTCTGTATCTTATGTCTCTGTTCCTACCTGTCCTGCTTCCTCCTTCTCCCACAATGCAGATCAGTTTTCTTCACATAGGAGAAAACATGGTCATAACTGCTCCCAGTTTTCTATCTCACTACCTCAGGTACCGGAGACAGGCTTTCGTAAAGCTCTTTCTGGTACTGATTCTCCAAATCCTCACGAGGGACTCCTTGCCTTAGGTTAGGTGCTCATCCCTGGAGCAATGAACAATGTCCATGGGCCCACGATTTTGTCAGTGCCTTGCAGTTCCCAGTGAATCCAAATAAGAAAGGGGAGAAGTACATTTTTCTGGAAGAGGATATAGATGTACAGGTAGATTTCTCTCATTAAACTTAATTGACCTGGGTTTCAGTCTACCAGATTATATGTCATTTGTCAAGCGTTCAAAAATCAGTTCCACTTGAAAACAAATCAGAGAAATAGAAGCATCTGTGAAACTGACTTATTTAAGTCAATGGCAAAAATGAGATTCCATTAACAAAAACCAAGTTTAAAAACAACTTCATAGAAACATAAATTTCATATAAAGTAATGCAGAATTAACAGGCTGTTAAATAGAAGTTTAACAAAGATACCAAGAAAACATATGTCCTATTACAAAATGAGCTGCAAGGCCATAAAGCAGAATTCCCAAAGGAAGTGGTGGTAGAAAGTGAGTTTTGTGGCCCTCGAAGCCCTCACCCACATTGAGAGTAAAAGGGGTTGGGTTTAAAGAGGATATTTGGAGAGAGCTGCTGCTGTACCGAGGGCCCTCTTCTACTCACCCCCACCTCCCACCCAGGGGAAGGGATACCTGCCCCTCACCTGCAGCCTAGGGCAAGGAACTCCAGTGAAACTATCTGAGAAGTTTAAGTCTCACGGATTTTGAGGACACAGTGGTCTGCTGTCTGATTCATGTTTAAGAAGCGTGTGCTAACCATTCTCACAATAAAGTGAAAGAGAACCTGTTGTCTTAAGCAAGTTACACTCCCAGAGTTTGTGGAAACCAAGAATATATGAATATTTCTCCTGTACCAGAGTGGGCTGTGAAAAGAGAGCCAAGGTGGAGTTATCTTAGATTCTGCATAAAGGGACTAAAGTGCTGTCTGAAGAGATAAACTTCAGCAGAAAAAAAAAGGTGGAGACACCATCAGAGGTCTAGAGACTGAAGGAGACGTAAGTGACCAGCCAGGGAGAGTGCATCTTATCCAACAAGAAACTACAAAAGAGAGTTTCCCAGTATCTGGGTGGGACTCCAAAGAACCCAGAAAAGAACCAGTAAGACAAAGAAAGAGCTGGACAAGATGTCAGGGCAGAAAACTCAGTGCTGCTCATGACAGTATGAATCAGGTAAGAACTAACCCACTGGCCCTTTCCTCTCCTTTCTAGTCTATTGTGACTCCAAAGGGGTTAGCAAGCTAAAGAAAGTAAATCCTGCAAGGGGTTAAAAAGAGAAGCCAAACATGCCCTGTCTCTCATTACAGGCCTTTCTTTGTCCGCAGCAGGCCTGAGCAGAGGGAGAGGGAGACATTTTACCTTTAAATAGAGATTGAAATTTTGATTATACTGGGCCAAACATATTAATTACTTTTTTGAAGAACATTTTATTAACTGAAAGTGATAAGAAAAGTTGTGGTACTTGTCCTAAATTTCATCTAAAACAAGGGAAGAACCAGTCCCAAAAATGAGTTCAGAGTGACTCTGGGAAACGGTTACAAAGGCCTAGTAATTACACCCCACAAGTTATGCTTGTTTCCATACTTAAAATATTCAGCTACAGTACCACCTCACACCTGCTAGAATGGCAATCATCAAAAAGACAACCCGTAACAGGGTGCTGGCAAGGATGCGGGGCGGGAGGTGGGGAAGGGAGCCCTCCTGCACTATCAGTGGGAGGTGGTGGGTGTAGCTCAAGTGGTAGAGCACATGCTTAGCATGCAGGAGGTCCTGGGTTCAATCCCCAGTACCTCCTCCAAGAATAAATAAATAAGCCTAATTACCTCCCTGCCCAACCTCTCACCCCACCTCCCCCCAAAAAACACTATTAGTGGGAATGTAAACTAGTACAGCCACTATGGAAAACAATGTGGAGATTCCACAAAACATTAAGAATAGAAAATAGGATTACCATATGACCCAGTTATCCCACTTCTGGGTATTTATCCAAAGAATGTAAAAACACTAATCCAAAAAGATATATGCACCCCTATATTCATTGTAGCATTGTTTAAAATAGCCAAGATGTGGAAACAACCTGAGTGCCTATCAGTGGATGAATGGATAAAAAAGATGTCGTACACACACACACACACACACACACACACACACACACTCTCACAATGGAATATTACTCAGCCATAAAGAAAAATGCATGGTGATAGAAGGAAACTAAACTTTAGTGGTGAGCACACTATAGTGAAGACAGAAGAAGAAATATATGTTGTGCACATAAACTTATATGTTATCAACAAATGTTACCTCAGTAAAAAATAAATTCAAAACATATTCAGCTACAACTATCTCAGAGAATGCAGAAATATTTAAGAGAAATTAATGGAGGCAGCTGTTAGAGAAACATCCTAAATTCTAGATACTTTACATATATTATTCTCATTTAAGTCTCATCACAATCCTCCAAAGCAGGAATTCATACCCCTTTTTCACATATGTGAAACCTGACTATTAACAAGATTGAATGACTTTCTCAAGTAACAGAGTCATGACTCATGTTCATATTTATCTGGTCCCAACAAACGTGTACTTTCTAAACATCGTCTTAGTTCCCATTTCCTTCTCTTAGAGGTATTTAACGTCCAGCAAGTTTATCTAAAAATCTCTGAGCTCTAGTTTCTTTTGACAAGATTGGATTAAAAATGTCCACTTTGCCTTCCTCCAAGGGCTATTGGAAGAATCATGAGATAATATACTATAAGAGAAGAAGAGCAATACCTTATTGTTCCTTCTTTTGCAGACAGAAGAACTGTATTGGAGGTAATCATATTTGGGGGGATTATAAATCATAATATAAATTGTTCAGATACTACACTAAAAGCCATTATACCTTCTCTGAAGAAATATTCGAAGTAGAAATGATCTAAAAACATAACACCATTACCAATAAAAAAAAAAAACAAAGGTAGAGAATGGAGATCATGTGTTTTCATTTGCACCAGTGAATCAAAAAATGTATTTGGAGTATACAAATCATCGCCAACCAAATCATCTTGGTTAAAGTAATGCACATTGCACATGAATGAATTGGAGTAAAGCTGGCCACTACGTGCATCTGTTTGAATTTTCTTTGGCCAAATTTGTTAGACCTCAGAAGAACTTCCTGTTGTCTGCACGACATCCTGCACAGACTTCCTGGTAGCCTTCTGTGATCTGACAGGGTGAGTAACTGAACATTAACAACACTTCAGTTTGCATTGAGGCATTACCAACCTCTCCCTAGGAAAACAAAGTTTATAATAAAGGGATGATGACTAAGAAAGTCAATTACTATGAAATTACTAAATTTTTTAAAAGTGTATTAAAATATGCCTATTTTATTCTGTTCAAATGCTATTTAAGGCACTTAATCTTAAATACAAGGCCCCATTAGCCACCTGTGTTATATTAGAATTTTTTCAGCCATCTTAAAATTCTCTCCTTTATACCAACTTGTTATTTTTAAATGACCTATATAATTTCATTTCTGATTACAAAATGATACATATTTATTGTATGGAAAATAGCAGAAGGAAAAATACACATGCTCTCACTGTCTAGAGATTTAATTTAGATGTGTAACCTTTCAGTTTCTCTCTCTCCCTCTCTCCATCTCTCCCTCTCTCTGTCTCCCCCTCCCTCCTTCCTTTCTCTTTTGTATAACTGCTTTATTGCATATTCCTTTTTTGATTAAAGTAAACTCAGATTATATATACTATCTTGAATACTGGTTTTCCTAGTTGATATCCTGTAGAAAATTTCCCATTTCATTAATATTCTCCTATATCATTTCAGAGAACTGCTTAATATTGTACTGTGTTAGATTTAAACTAATATTTTGTTAAACATATTATTACAATTCTTTGCTATAATAAACAATGAAAAAATAAGCACTTTCTAAAAGGTAACTCTTTTTTTAATATCCATGATGACTTCCTTGAGATAAATTTAAACTGCTCCATTACGGCTTGTTCTGTTTTTGCTAAGTGTTGTCAAACTGCCTTCTAGTAAGTTTGGACTAAGTTACAGTTCCATAGACAGTTTTATTTAATTAAAAAATGCAAGTACAAGGCACTAGAATATTACAAACTTCCTTAATTAAAGAGATGAAAACTGTGTCTTACTTTAATCCACAATACTTTGAGTAGTATTGCTTTAGTTTTTACGTAAATCTACAATCTACTTCAGCAAAACTTTGTGTATCATGTAAGGCAGAGGCATCGGGGTTCATATTATTCTATATGGATATCCAGTTGTTCTAGAGCCATTTGCTGAAAAGACTATTTTCCCCCATTGAATTACCTTCGCACTTTATCAAAAGTCAGTTGACCACGTATGTGGAGGCCTGTTCCTAGGAGCTCTCATTTGTTTCATTGATCTGAATACCTATCCTTATGCCAATACCACCCTGTCTTGTTATGGTAGCTTTAGAGTAAACTTAAAATCAGATAATATGAATCCTCAAACTTTGTTCTTCAAAATTGTTTAGGATAGTCTAGGATATTGAGATCAGAGAACATACTTTGTATAATTTTTCTTCTTTTTAAGTGTATTGACCTCCTTTCTGACCTAGCATGTGGTCTATCCTGGAGAATGTTTCATGTGCACTTAAGAATGTATACACTGCTGTTTTTGAATGGTGTGTTCTATATATGTTAGGTCTAGTTTGTGTATAGTGTTGACCAAGTCTTCCATTTCCTTGTTGATCTGCCTAGGTGTTATATCCTTTATTGAAAGTGCATATTCAAGCATCCAACTATTATTGTTGAATTGCCTGTCTCCCTTCAGTTCTTGCTTCATATCTTTTGGGGCTCTGTTGTTAGGTATATATGTTTTTGATTGTTACATTATCTTGATAAAATGACATATTTGTTATGAATGTTCCTCTTTTATCTCATTAACATTTATTGTTTTAAAGTATTTTGTCTGATACTAGTATAACCACTCCAACTCTGTTATGATTGCTATTTCTGTGATGCATCTTTTTCCATCCTTTTACTTTCAATCTATTTCTTATCTTTGGATCTAATGCATGTCCCCTTACAGACAGTATACAATTGTATCTTTCAAAAATTTAGTCTAATAATCTTTGCTTTTGATTGTTTAATTCACATTTTATATTATTACTGACATAGTTGGATTTACACCTGCCACTTTACTTCTGTTTTCTAGATGCCTTGTGTCCTATTTGTTCCTCTACTCCTTTTTTACTGCTTTATTTTGCATTAAGAGAATATTTCCTACATAAAATGCTCACATCTTAATAGGGTGTTAGTCCTCTAAAGGATTTTTCTTTCATTAGTTCACTAAATACTCAAGAAACTTGTATTAAGATAGGCTATATTGCTCTAACAAGTAGGCCCAAAACTGTAACTGCCCAAATTTAAAAGTAATTATTTATAACTCATATAATAATAATACACAGGTGTTTCATGTCACAGGTAGCTCTCCTCCATGCAGAGTTTCAGGATATCTAATTTCAGCCCTAAAAGTTGAACACATCACTTCCATTCACATTCCATTGGAAATAACTTAGTCACATGTCCATCCTAACCACCAGGGATGTTGAGAAATGTTTAGATGTAGTTTAAGGAAGAAGAGGAGACTAAATTTTTTTTGGACAGCTAGATATCTCTAACTTAGTACTATAAAAAAAAGTGAGGAAAATTTTTCCTTTGTATAGTTCAATATTCTGGAATTAACTTTACAATTTACAAGCAAAAATCTGTAGGAAGTTTTATTTAAAAAAAAAAAGAAGCATTAAGCAATATATATTTTTGCAAAAGCAAAATTATAGTAGGCTAAAGTACTACAACGCCTTAAAAAAATTTTAGAGACTCACAAAATTTAGAGTAGGCTTTTCTTTCTAGGATCACCTGTATGAGCTATTCCACTAAAGACTTTTCTATTACTTTCTGCTTCATAGTGTGTCTGCTGCACCACTACTTTGGCTATGCTTACTCTATCCTTCCCTGGTGTGGCTCCTGTACTATGAGGTTATTACACTCATATGGCATTCCCTTGACATAATCTACTTTCTTATGGCACAGTGTTCTATTGATCTGACTTTCTCAGTGACAGGTTGAAATTTGATATTTTCAGACAGCCCTGTGTTTCCCTTAACCAGAGTCTTCTTTTAGCCATTCACAGAACCCACAGCTTTTGTAGAAGAAAGGGGCTTTTTCATATCCCTTCCTTTCAGATATTTTCAGTGATCATAGTTATTTTAAAGGAGATATAGCAGATGTCAGGTCAGAAATTAATTCCCTCCTCTTACGGCGTTTTCTCTCTGATTATAGACTAACTACCTTTGCTAAGGAAAAAAGTCTGCCAGGGCTTGCATCATAGTGTCTTCTAATAAAATAATTTTAGTTTTCTTAAAGCTCAGTTTCTACTCTAGACAGCAAAGAAAGTCAACTACACTAATAGTTCACAGGAAAATCACACCAATGACAGTTTTCTCTTGTCTTCCCAGTGATAGGTCAGAGAATCCCACCCCAAGTGTATTACTCTCAGCTATTCAGGAGTTGCTCCCCACCTCCCTCTGTAGTTTATTATTAATATTCCATCAGCAATATTATTAATATAATTAGTATCATTATCATTATTACAATTATGAACTGGGCAGAAAATCAAATTATCTAGTGAAAAGATTTCACTCAAACCCTGTAGCAAGTGAAATAATGTCCTTAGATTTTTTTTAATGTATGTGCATCCCACTTTACCTTTAATTTTTCTAAGTGAATAAGGAGAGGGAAGATATCAGAGCTTCAAGTATGGGACCAGCTCAGTAGATGCTCAATAAAAGTAAAATCACCTCCTAGGGAGCAACTTGTTAAATTTGTGGGGGAAATTTTTTCAACTACTTTTTAGTAAAAAATTAGCTTTAGAATAGTTTTAGATTTACAGGAAAGTTGTGAAGATAATACAGAGAATTCCCAGGTTTCCCCCATGTCCAGCTTCCCCCATTATTAACATTTTTAATTAATAGGGTAATTTGTCACAATTAAAGCAACGATACTGATAAACTATTAACTAAAGCCCATACTTTATTCAGATTTCCTTAGCTTTTAGCCTACTGCCTTTTTATTTTCCAGGATCCCACCCAAGATACCACGTTGCATTTAGTCATTATGTCTCCTTAGCTTCCTCTTGGCTTGACTGTGAGAGTTTCTCAGACGTTTCATTTTTTGATAACCTTGACAGTTTTGTGGAGTACTAACCAAGAATTCTGTAAACTGTCTCTCATAAATTATTTGGAATTCTTCTGCAGAGAAGATGTCTATTCTTCCCCATTTATTTATTTTGTTCAATCATTTATTTACATCAGTATGGACTCATGAATATTTATTTTATATTTTGGGTTATAATCCAATACTACTTCATTAATTTTGTTGCTTAGATTTTTCCAGCTTTGGTGATTGGGAGCTCTTTCAATGAAGTTCTGAGCCCCTTTGACAGATCTCCTTCAAAGAGTGCATGTGTGGGGGTTTTGGAGTGTTGCTTGATTTGGTTGTGTGAGCACTTCTTTACTTTCTGGCACTACAAGGTGCTTTAGGCTCATCATAGATATTTACTTCTCCAGTCCTAGAATCAGTTATTTCCCCAAGGAGTCCTGCTTCCTTTACTGGAGAACAGTATTAGAAACCAAGATCTGGGCATTAGGTATGCTCCTTGCTAACTACAAATGTTCCTTATTTGTAAATATCTGTATCTATATTAAGATAAACATGAGTTCTTACTGATGCCTCCAACACTAATCCTTACCACATAGAACTTTCTAGCCTCCTGCCCTTGTTTATCTATAAACTCCTGCTCCAACAGTGATAAATGTGGCCCCCCACCATCTGCCATCATTTGCTTAACTGTTACATTTCAGTATTTACATACAGTGGTTTCAGAATTGTTAACCATTGCCCCTGTGGGAAGCAACTTTTATTAACCAGAGTACAGTGAGTACAGTGCTTATGTGCAGTCCCTTTTCCCCCTAGTAACACAGACTTGTGGGAGAACTTCTGATTGTCATAATGTTTGTAGGGGTGGCTCTGACATTTAGTGGGAAGGGCTCAGGAATACTAAATGTCCTGAAATATGATCCACAATTCTGCACAAAACATTGCATACGGGCCTTTTAAATGTCCCACTGAACATTTATGCAAGTAAAAATCTGTTTACTATCTATTTTTGCACTGTTAAAATTTTCATTAAACATTTCAAGAATGTAGCTATCATGTAAATCAAAGGGAAATTATACTTCTTTTGTTCAGAATGTTACCAAGAAATGTTTGTCATTTTGGAAAACAATATCACTGATGGCAGCACTGCTTGTGGTATTTGAGCTGCCAAAGCAACATCTCTGTGTTACTCTGCACCTGTTGTTGTCACACGTGCAATAATTCTATGTATATATACAAATATGCTCATTTATCCTTTATTTCAAGATGTTGACTACAAAGAAAAAGTGTCTGAATATTCCACTGAATCTATTTTGTCTTACTTGGAGTTCTGGGTTCCACTGGAATGATGTAGATGCCAAGTTGTGAAATGTCCTACTTCTCCTAGAAACATGAGGAAAAGGAAATAAAATCCTTCAAACTACATTTCAGTGAAAACAGGAGGCAGGGGAAATCTGAAACTCAAAGTTGGGAACGAGTGCTGCCAAAAGTAGGGCCCCCGAGAAGCTGGCATAGGAGTTGGTGAGGCATGTCCTAGGGAAGAACAGAGGACCAGAAGCAGGAGATCTCAGAAAGCGCAACAAAATGTTGTGTTTCCGGAAGAGGGCCCTATGCGGAGAAGAAACTACTGTGGGCAAGACTGAAGCTGGATAGGACAGCACGGGGAGAGGCCAGCAGAGAATGCTCAGAGAACACTGCTGGGTTGGGGCTCTGAAGGGGCAGAATTCACAAAGGTGTCACACACTAAAACTTCTGAAAGTCAGTGCAGCAGCCTAGAAGGTGATTACCTTGTTTCTTGCTGATGAAAATCTACAAAGAATGTGTGGGAGCCCAGGAGTCCTAAACTAGGCTGGGTTCTGAGAGCAAGAGGGGATACGACTGTGTGAAAGGCAGCTATTTTAAGTTGTTCCCCTTAGCTATGAAGCTTGGAAAGCTATACTGGCTTCCCCTATCAACTCCATTGGGACTTCTAATTCTAACACAGAAATTTCCATCTCATTCAACTATGATTAACAAAAATGAGTATGCTCAGCATTTAGACTAAGGTATTACAGGCACACCTTGAAGATATTGTGGGTTCAGATCCAGACCACCACAATAAAGTGAATATCGAAATAAAGCAAGCCTGCACCCCAGAGTTTATAGCAGCAATAACCAACACATGGAAGCAACTTAAATGTCCATCGACAGATAACTGGATAAAGAAGTTGTGGTATGTTTATACAATGCCATAAAAAAGAATAAAATAATGCCACTTGCAGCAACATGAATGGACCTAGAGATCGTCATTCTAAGTGAGGTAAGCCAGAAAGAGAAAGAAAAATACCATATGATATTAATATGTGGAATCTAAAAAAAAGAAAAAAGAGGACACTAATGAACTCATCTACAACACAGAAACAGACTCCCAGGCATAGTAAACAATCATGATTACCAGGGGAAAGCAGGTGGGAAAGGATACATTTGAAAGTTTGAGATTTGCAAATGTTTGCCATATATATAAAAATAGATTTTAAAAAGATTAAAAAACAAATTTCTTCTGTATAGCACAAGGAACTATATTCAATATCTTATAATAACCTTTAATGAAAAAGAATATGAAAATGAATATACATATGTATATGCATGACTGAGACATTGTGCTGTACACTAGAAATTGACACATTGTAACTGACTGTACTTCAATTAAAAAAAAAAAGCAAGAATAAAGTTTTTGGTTTTCCAGTGCATATCAAAGCTAATGTTTACACTATACTGTATTTATTAAATATGCAATAGCATTATGCCTTTAAAAAGTACAGACCTTAATTTAAAATACTTCATTGCTAAAAAAATGCTAACCGTCATCTGAGCCTTCAGCGAGTCATCATCTCATTGCTGGTGAACGGTCTTACCTTGATGTTGATGGCTGCTGACTGATCACGATTGTGGTTGCTGAAGGTGGAGTGGATGTGGCAATTTCTTAAAATAAGACAGCAATGAAGTTTGCCACATCGTCTCTTCCTTTCACGAACTACTTCTCTGTGGCATGCAAGGCTGTTTGATAGCATTTTACCCACACTAGAACTTCTTTCAAAATTGAGGTCAATCCTCTCAAACCTGCTGCTATTTTGTCAAATGAGTTTATGTAGCATTCTAAATCCTTTGCTGTCATTTCAACAGTCTTCACAGCATCTTCACCAAGAGTAGATTCCATCTCAAGAAACCACTTTCTTTGCTCATTCATAAGAAGCAATCCCTCAGCGGTTCAAGTTTTATCATGAAATTGCAGCAATTCAGTCACATGTGCAAGCTTTACTTCTAATTCTAGTTCTCTTGCTTTCCACCATATCTGCAGTTGCTTCCTCCACGGAAGTCTTGAACCCCCTAAAGTTATCCATTAGGGCTGAAATCAACTTCTTCCTAACTCCTAGTCAATGTTGATATTTTGACCTCTTCCCATGAATCACAAATGTTTTTAATGGCATCTAGAATAGTGAATCCTTCCAGAAGGTTTTCGATTTCCTTTGCGCAGAGCCATCAGAGGAATCACTATCTATGGCAGCTATAGCCTCACAAAATGTATTTTTTAAAGAATAAAACTTGAAAGTTGAAATTACTTCTTGATCCATGGGCTACATAATGGCTGTTGGGTAAGCAGACATGAAAACAATATTAACATCCCCATCAGAGCTCTTGAGTGACCAGGTACATTGTCATTGAATAGTAATATATTGAAAGGAATCTTTTTTTTTCTGAGCAGTAGGTTTCAATGGTGGGCTTAAAATATTCAGTAAACCATACTGTAAACAGATGTGTTATCATCCAGACGTTGCTGTTTCACTGATAGAGCATTGGCAGAGTCAATTTAGCACAATTCTTAAGGGCCCTAGAATTTTTAGAATGGTAAATGAGCATTGGCTTCAACTTCAGGACACCAGATGCATTAGCCCAGCCCCTAACAAGAGAGTCAGCCTGTCCTTTGAAGCTTTGAAGTCAGGTATTGGCTTCTGCTCTCTAGCTGTCAAAGTCCTGGATGGCATCTTCCTCCAATAAAAGGCTGTTTCATCTACACTGAAATTCTGTTGTTTAGTGTGGCCCCGTTCATAATTATCCTAGCTAGATCTTCTGGATGACTTGCTGCAGCTTCTCCATCAGCACTTGCTGCTTCACTTTGTACTTTCATGTTACGGAGATGGCTTCTTTCCTTAAACCTCATGAACCAATTGCCCCTTATTTCAAGGTAACATTCCTACATATATTTTTAAAAGAAAAAATATAATGGAGGAATTGAAGAAAGACTAGAATAAACAGACAGAAAAAAATGGGAAACAGACGGCCAAACAACGGGAGGTTGTGACTAGATGACACAAAAATGTGAAGTGGGAATCGACATAACTCAAGAAAGGAACAAAAGAAAAAGACTAATTTTGGGTTTTAATTTGAAGGCAGTGGATATTAATGCTGCCGTCCTGAACTTGCCTGTCCTGGTTTCTCAACCTTTTTCCCTACTCAAGGAGTTTAAGGACATTTTGAAGATCTGTGTGGCCTTCTCTGCCAATGCTGCCTGCTCTGCTCTTCTGTTCTTACCTGTAGTAGTCAGCTCAGGCTGACACGACAAATAGCAGAGACTGGGTGGCTTAAACAACAGAAATAATTTTCTCACAGTTCTGGAGGCTGGGAAGTCCAAGATGAAGCTTCTGGTTAGTTCAGTTCCTGGTGAGGACTCTTTTTCTGGCTTGCAGACATCTACCTTATTATTGTGCTCTCATATGGTAGAGAGAGCAAGCTCTTCCTTTTCTTATGAGGCCACAAATCTTATCAGATTAGAGCCCTATCTTGACCACCTAATTTAACCTTACGTACCTCCTAAAAGCCCCATCTCCAAATACAGACACATTGGGGGTTAAGGCTTCAACATAGGAATGTTGGGGAGGGCACAATTCAGCCCATAGCATTACCCATCCTTGGAAACTCACTAGCCTTCAAAAACAACTTTTTCTAGACTTCCACACTGGAATTTTTATAAACAAAAATTCTTGGATGAAGCAGAGCAAATGATAAGCTGCCCAGCCTCATTTCTGTTCTAAGAGTCTAAAACAATCCCCCAGGACTTATGTTAGATCATTGTACTACTGTATATAATAAGTATATACAAAGAGCACTAGCTTTGTATCAACAGAACTGAATTTTAATTACTGTGTTACTTTGGATAAATTACTTATCTCTGAGTCTGTCTTATTTGTAATATTTATGAAATATTATGAAATAGTGGTTCCCTATTTTATATACATTTTGAGAGAATTAAATGAGACAAAGTATGTTAAAAAAAAAAACCTGGTGGGATTGCAATAAATTGCAGTTACCTTTTAGTTTATAAAGAAACAAAGATTCAAAAGAAACAAGTTCACTCTATGCAGAGTCAAAACTTAGTTATTAGTGGTAAGGGAGCTCTAACAGACTAAGTTAGACTAACAATTTATTTCCCTCTATCTTAGGAACATTTTAGGCCAATGTCCAAACTGACTGCTGTCTACCTAACATGAGAAGAAACAGGAAATAAACAATGCCCTCAAGTCCATGACATGGACCTCAGATGGAAAGAACCTTGCAGGTGAAAGACAAAAATGTCAGGTATAAATACTCTGCCTGCAGAGTAGTCAGTCATTGTGAAGCCGGGCCCCTCAAAGTGATCCAGCTCCAGTACAGTTCTCCCCTGTGCCTGCCAAGTTAAGACCTGGCTCCTTCCTTGCCAGACAATGGCTTACCAGGGGGCGACCACCTTGGTACATAAGTGTACATTACATAAATGATCTAGATCATAACCAGTATTACAGGTGCCTATTTTTGAAGTCTAAGTATGTCTTACTAAGTCCACATGTATTCTCGCCATACTGGATGGATTAATAAAATGAGACTTATATGGCTGTTCATATATTATGAAGCAGTTTCATATTCTGTATCTCATTTGGTTCTGAAAACAATTCTATCAATAAGGTTTATAAAAGGCAATATTATTGTCCTCACTTAAAAAATATGGAATCTGAGACTTAAAGATTAACCCAATCTCCAAATAGCAAAGATAAAGAATGATAGAAACAGGACTGGAATTGAGGTCTTCCTGAATCAAAGTATCCTTACTTCCTACCTCAGCACAATACACTATTTCCCCTAAAAGTATAATATTCTTACATAAGGTTTGTAATTTCCAAAAGACTTTCATATTCCTTATCTCATTTGAGCCTCACAAGAGCATGCATATGGCTACACAGAAAAGGAACATGAGACCTTGGGTCTGGATAAGGTGAAGGTTAGAACTGAGATCCGTGCATAAAGCTGTAAACCTCAAAGGGCTGTATCTGCAGATGAAGAGTCAGGTTCAATTTATAGCTATCTATCTGAGATGAAGTCAGAAATTTCAGAGGAGGAGAAAAGGCTCTCAAGTCCTCCAGTAACAGGGTAGGCGCCAGACAGCTGGCTGAAGTACAGGGCAGGTCTCTTCCCAGGTGCCAGAGCAGAGGGGAGCCAGACAGACTGCTCCCCCGTGTCCCACCATTCCCATGGTGGTGTATGGTGGACAGCTGTCAGTTTAGAGAACTATGAGGCTTCATGCTAAAGCTTCTACTGTTCTTCATACACCTGACTTGGCATAGCACCTGGCATGTATGTGTTGAACTATAAACCGACTGACCCCTGGTGGGAGACTAGTGGTGAGGATGTTCCCGCTGTTCTGCCAGTCTGGACTCCTTTTGTTCTGGGGCACATCAAGGCTGCTTCCATAAGGCTGATAATCACTAAGAACATCTAAGAAGGGACTCAGACAAGGCAGACACGGACACCCTCTGAACAGCTTCAAGGGAAATTCATTACTCCAGTTTCATCCATCAGTCTACCATGATCATCCCCAAGGAGATCCATCCCTTTATGAAAAATGGAAGTAGAGAATCATGCAGTGGACTGATTAACCCCCTGTAAAATTACAAAGAACTTGAAAAGTTCTTTATCAAAGATTTTTTCCACATACCTACAACAGATTCACTAATGTCTGAAACTGGATTATTGACAAAATTAGACCCTAATCTAGAAATGAGAGTAATAAAAATAGTCTGTTTCCTGAAATGTTACAGACTTTGAGAACCTTTGGGTGCTTTTGGGTTTTACAAGGGTTTATAACCACCTTTTCAGCATGTTATGATCAACATGCTATAATTTTCTCAACTTCTCTCTCCAAAGTGAATAGAATAATATACTGTTTTTTTAATACGCAGTCTGAGGAGAGTGAGAACACAAAGAAGTTTTGCTGTGCCTTCAGGAACACAGGCTTTGCACAAAGCTAGAGAAGTAGGTGCCCTGCTAGAGGACTCGAGCTCTTAAGGCTTACTGCTCTCCTGCGGACTGCGAATAAATTCCTGAACGGCCTCTGTGATTATCTGGGGAGTCCTTTACCTTTCTGTGTGAAGTCCAAGGATTTCTTGGAGTCAAAAATTTCAAAGGACACTTAATCCCAAGGATCTCCAGATCATCATTTCTGCTATGGTCCTTCTATCTTTAATTCATATTACTAAGTCTTTTGTGTAACCACTCCCTAACCTATCCAGTAATCTTAGTTATATCCTATAACATGCTCTTAACCCTCCGGAGACCATGAAACAGAATTTCACTCATCTGCATCACAGCACTGCAAGGTAACCCACGAAGGGGCAGATCTTTAAGCTCTAATGGTATCTGAAAAACTGCAGAAGGGTGCCTCAGTGTTAAATTCAACTTCTGACACCATAGATCCTGTAATATTGTCCAGGTATTTTCTTCTGTGGCAATCAGGCAAGATCTCTGGTGTTTCTTCAAGATTCACTCCAACTCCCAAGTTTCATTGTTCGAGGTACATTGTGATAACAATTTTTACATAACGGTTACCCCTCAAGCATCCTCAGTATCTAAAAGCAGGCCTAGACTCAACCTCAGAGAACTGAGAGGCTGTACCCTAAGGACAATGGGCTAAATCATCACTTCATCACTTCAAGAGATTTTATAAAATATCTAGGCCATAGCTGAGGTCCTGGCTGACAGTAGGCCTTCATGTAAAAAAGAGGCTGGCTCTGAGGGTGTAGCATGAGCGCAATCCTTAAAGAGGGAAGAAATGTTAGGTGATCTGTTCAAGGCACTTGCCTCTATAAACTTAGTTTCCTCATCTGGAAACTAGGATAATAATCTCAACGTTCTATTGTTAGAATTAAGCAAAAGGACCTGTAATAGTGCCTTGAAATAATACCTGGCACATAGTAGGTACTAAATAAAATGCATTTTAATTTTTTTATGTTAAAAAAGACAGCCTTTGACATTGACTTCTGATACAATAATTGGGTGTATTTAATCTAAAGAAAAGCCCTCAGAAGCCAGGATTTTATAACTAGGGGTATGGTAATAACATCCTCGTTGGCCTCACTGGCTCTACTATCCCCTCTTTCAATGGCCTTGTTCTGTTGTCAAAGTTATTTTCTTACACCAGATCACATCGTTATCACATACAATTCAAAGTTCAGGACTTGGCACCAACCTACAGCAGTAGCCTCACACCTCACTGTATCTTTCTATAAACCAGATGTTCGAAAATGACCAGGTTTCTTGCAACTTCCCCAGTGCTCCATGAGCCTCCCCTTTCCATGTCATTGCTCAAGCTGTTTCGTCAATTTGGAGTGCTTTTAAAAAGCCTATCTGCACAACCGCCACAATCTCTCAACTTTCTTACACATGCGCTTCCAGGACTTCACGTGAGATTGGCCTCCCTCCTTTCTGGCAATCTGTGGCTTGAAGTTCCACAATTCTCTCCTCTCCTACATCAGGTCTCAGCTCCTCTCCCTTGTATACATGGTTTCCGACTCTTCCCACCTTAAATGGGACTGGTCTGAGGAAAACATTCCTCAAAAACATCTTCCTCGCTAACTCCACATCAATCTTCTCATTACTTATTTGGTTTTCAGGGTACCTTGATACCAGGAAAAGATGTGCCCGGAGGAGGGGTGAAAGTATTCTGGTTAGTGGAAAGCATTAAGCTCCACTATAAATTAATAACCTTGCATTGTGATATAAATCAAGACTCAGTCTTGTGAGTAATTTCAATTAACCTATCACCAAGAAACTGATCAGGTTGAGAAAATTAATAAAGTCAGATTTTTGGATCAGCAAGGCTAAGGCTCAAAGCCTGGAATCTAGCCTGTTTAGCTAGGCAGTTCTTCATTTGAGGCCTACGCTGGCCAACCAGCCCATTGCCACACTCTTTTTCAACTTCAACAAAGAATGGGATTTTTTTTTTTTATATAAAACTAAGGAGAGAGATTTAGAATTTCAGTTGATTCAATGAACTAAGTTGAAGTAAAAATTATTTCAACAAGTATGAAATAATGGATTTAATTTTAAAAACTCTCTCAAACGTTTTCAACCAGAAGATAAAAGAAAATTCATCTAATGCTGATTTGTTCTCAGTGCTGACTTCCTGATAACATCTGAAAATATCAAGAATAAAAACGAACCAACAGTATTGATATTTACAAATAAAAGTACCCAGAAAAGTAAGCAAAATGTTATCATTATTCCATCCACAATCTGATAGAAGGAATTATGAAATCCGTGTTCCATTTTGCTTAAAAAAGGAAAACAGACTTTGATCATTCACTATAACATCATTTTAAATACACTGACTCTGCTTTTAGCGTATAAAACATTTTCAAACTCTGCTTTTAAAAAATTTGTTTAAATACAGAAAGGTTAACACAAATTGCTACAACTGACCAAGTGTTTTATAGTGTTACTATGGTTAAGTTCAAACTCAACAAAAACAAATTTCAAGTTAATACTGAGGGAGAGAGGTTGGAAATGTAAATTGAATTCTGTGGATATGAAGGATTTTGAATTATTAAAGAACGTTACCAAAATGATTATTTACTTTATAAATTTTATAATAGATAAAGAGAAAATATTTTAATAATTATCTGATACTTCTTTTCTTTCAGGAAAAGATAAATTTCTTTTTACAACCCAAGTATTATCTTGCAGTCAAGTGATTATAGTAATGACAACAGTTTGATATTTATCTTCTAAATTAATCCCAAATGTCCTTTCACTTTTTCATAAGTCACACAGCTGATGCCTACTGCAGGAAGCACCTTTATGATGTTTGGGGTGAGACCCCTGAAAAACCCCCTTTTTCCTTCTTTGTTATATATATCTTGAATGAGATGAATCATAGAAACTGTTGCTCCTTTTTCCTTCAGTGCTATAAATTGGAAAAAAATTAATATAATTCAATATTTAATCTTTATACATTTAGTCAAATGGTTAATAAGAATTTATAGAGGTTGCAATTACACCTCTCTCCCTACCTACAGAATAGTCCTGTGCAGTCCAAATGGTAGTCGCTAGACACATGTAGCTACATATTTAAAGTTAATTAAAATTAAGTAAAACTAAAAAATCAGTTTCTCAGTTGCACTAGCAACAGTTTAAGTGCTTGACAGCCTGTGTGACTAGTGGCTACCATCCCGGACAGCACAATATAAAATATTTCCATCACTGCAGGAAGTCCTATTGGACAGCACTTGAAATTCTTTCATAAGGGACCTTAAAGGAGTATCTGGAACTCGGTAATGACATTATAGTTTGATAGGGGGGTGGATGGATAGAGAGATTCTCCACCTGAATTGCAATATAAATAAATCCAAAAATCTTACTAAAAAGGGGAGAAAAAGAATGTAAAAGAATATCACTTACCATATGACCCCTTGAATAGTTTACTCGGGAAGATAAGAAGATTATGTTGGGGTTTTTGTCTTATTGAAAAGTGACAGCGGGGGGAGGGTGAAGCTCAGTGGTAGAGCACGTGCTTAGCATGTACAAGACCCTGGGTTCAGTCCCCAGTACCTCCATTAAAAAAATAAAAACCCCTAATTCCTCCCTGTCAAAAAAAAAAAAAGTGACAAAGGTGTTCTCTTAACATCTAAATTCCTAACATTTCAATTGAGAGGAACAAAACAGAAAGCCTCCTTTCTGCTTAGTATCTCCTTGCTAAGTAGATTGGAATAAAAAAATACTGCATTCAATTCCACAAGTACTATATTAAGTTCCCAATGCAGAATATATGACAAAAAGAGCAGAACTAGGGGCAAATTATATGTTCATACTGAGTAAATGCTGATTCAATTTGAAGAAAGCAAAATCTTTTCTGTTGTTCTGCTCGGTACTTCCTAATCATAAATTCTATAGAGATCAATCATCAGTAACTGAAGGAAATGTGTAGAATTCCAAATAGAACTTTGGAGAGGAAATAAAATATAAAATTCACAAAAGACTCCACAATAAAACAATAAATTCAAGATTCATGCTTTAAAAATCAGAGAGCTAGCTTCCGATTTATTAGTTGTACAGTTTTTGTTTTTGAAATCATTAATTTCTACTCATTTAAAACAACTTATTTTTAACTACTTTTTAATTTAGTTTTTATTATCACTTCATTAAACTTATTGTAAATAATTTTTTAAACTTATTATTACTTCACTTAAAAAAAAAAAACTCACCTTGAGCCTGCATGCGAGTTCTAATAAGGTTCAGAGGGAAGCTGACCATTTGACCACAAGTGTGAGACAATGTACCACATCCCAGCAAAATCATTATCCCAGGGTCTAGAGAGCCTCTTGCATAATGTTCTAGCCAATAATTCTTCAAAAACTGGCAGAGAAGAATAGTAAATATCCTTTAACTACTATGCAAGTCTAAGTAGAATAAAGTTAATTGCTCTCTCAATTCCAATAAACATTGAATAGCTTCTTGATTCAAGAATTATAGAGACCATTTTCATAGATGTTACAGAGATACTGTCTATGAAAATGCTCTAAATGTTATCTCCATTTTATAAATTTTATAAATGAGAAAACAAATTCAGAGAGACTAAGTTATCAGATCACAAAGCTGATTACTGGCAGTCAAGCTTGGTCACTTGATTTTAATAACTGTTCTTCCCAAAATCTTTACGAAAGATTGTTCCTCTTCTTCCTTGTACAAAGGGGACAATCTCTGCTGCCCCATCAGGCACAGGGTGCACAGATGTTTTCAAATAAACATATTCAAACAATCTCAGTTTGAGTTCTCCTGTGTTTGTTCTCTGTGCATGTTTTGTTTATTTTGTTTTGCTTGATTGTTTCAGTTTGTAATAATATTCAAAGACCAAACCAAAATTCTGGAGATTCTCAGAGAGACTAATGGAACATTGTAGAAAAGACTGCATAATCCACTCTAGGTTAACAAAACCACATTTTCTCAAATTTTAAGAAAGATTCATCTTTCCAAATTTGCTTTTCCTTGAATAAAAGTGGCTAGAAGAAATTATATAGAAATAATGGGTTTAAAATATCACTAGGTGCTTTTAGAATTACTCATTTATTAAAGGATACAATTATATACTGAGGAAATTACTAAGAAATGTATAATTTGATGCTTCTTAAAAAAATAAATTTAAAAATGTCCTTACTCAGCGTGCATTTACTACAGTCATGCAACAATAAAGAGAGAAATGTGTGATGGCACTCTATTATGATAGCAAAAAGATATTTAACTGTAGAAATAAAAGAATGGAGGGAGCTCAACATAAACAGGATTGATGAATTTATTTTAATAAGATCACAGAAGCAAGAAAGCAAAAAAGAAAATAAATACATGCTATAATATTCAATACTTTTAAACTTCTACAAAAATGTAAGTATATTTCTTTAAATGCTAAATGAAATTAGCTATTCGCATAATAGTGGTACCACTTGCCAAAAATACCACTGGGCTTGTGCCTAAAGAGCTAGCCTTCCTGTACTGAGAATGAATTTAAGTTAATCTAGTCATACACTCTCACCTCATCCTTATGACCAAAAGATATATGGTTAAGATGGTCTACCTGAAACAGATATATGGCAATAAAAGTGAAATGAATGGCTGAATGGGGAGTAATCTACACTACACTAGAAGGAGATCTGCTATCTCTATGCTGCCTCTCCTCTCATAGTCCCCAGTTACTCTTCTCAATTCTCATTTTCACAACTGTGCAGTAAGACCTCAGTTTTCTCAGTCTTAGCTGTACATCAGATTCTTCTATGGAGCTAAAAAACCTGAATCCCAGGCCTCTTCCAAGTTAAATCAGAATATCTTGGGATATAGTCCAAGAATCTTATTTTTTAAAAGATCCATGTTCAGGTGATTCTGATATGCATCCAGAGTTGAAAACCATTATTTTATCAGCATTTAAGTCTTTAATTATTTCTTTCAGACCCCGCCCCTAGAACTATGGCTCCTATTCCTATAGCTTTTAATGTTACTTGTAATTCACAAACATAGATATTTCCTAATTCTTCTTCATGGGGGTGTTTCAAGTTTAAAATCATTGATGGAGTAGAAAACTGGGAGACAAATTATAAAGAGAATAATATCCTAGGTAAAAAATGAAGTGACAAGTGCAGGCAGTGAAATGTTTAGTATTTGGGTAATTGCCACAAATAGCTCTGGAGTATGTTCAGCTCAGTTTGAGGGTTTCTTCTTTTTCTTTTTTTTTCAATTGAATTATAGTGCCTTTACAATATTGTGTTAGTTTCAGGTGTACAGCAAAGTGATTTGTTATATATATTCTTTTTCAGATTCTTTTCCATTATAGGTTATTATAAGATATTGATTACAGTTCCCTGTGCTATACAGTAAATCTTTGTTGTTTATATATTTTATGTATAGTGGTGTGTATCTGTTAATTCCATGCTCTTAATTTATTGCTCCCACACCTTTCCCCTTTGGTAACCATAAATTTGTTTTCTATGCCTGTGAGTCTGTTTCTGTTTTTTAAATAAGTTCATTTGTCTTTTTTTTTTATATAGTCCACATATAAGTGATATCATATGGTATTTTTCTTTCTCTTTCTGGCTTACTTCACTTAGAAGGACATTCTCCAGGTCCATCGTTGTTGCTGAAAATTGCATTATTTTATTATTTTTATAGCTGAGTAGTATTTCATTGTATAAATATATCACAGCTTCTTTACCCAGTCACCTGTCAATAGACATTTAGGTTGTTTCCTTGTCTTGGTATATTGATGTATATGTGGCTGTCCAGCTTCCCCAACATGGCTTGCTGAAGAGGCTGTCTTTTCTCAATTGTATATTTTTGCCTCTTTTGTCAAAGATTAACTGTAGGTGCGTGGATTTATTTCTGGGCTCTCTGTTCTGTTCCATCATTGATCCATAGGTCAGTTTTTGTGCCAATACCACACTGTTTTGGTTACTGTAGCTTTGTAGCATTGTCTGAAGTCTTGGAGGTTTATCTAGCTTTGTTCTTTTTCCTCAACATTGCTTTGGCAATTCTGGTTTTTTTTTTTTTTTGTCTTTTTTTTTGTGGTTCCATGTAAATTTTATGATTATTTGTTCTAGTTCTGTGAAAAATCTCCTGGGTAGAGTAATAGAGATCACATTAAATCTGTAGATTACTTTGGGTAGTACAGACATTTTAACAATGCTAAGTCTTCCATTTCAAGAGCATAGGCTATCTTTCCATTTCTTTGAATCATCTTCAATTCCCTTTATCAACGTTTTACAATTTTCAGCATGTAGCTCTTTCACCTCTTGGTTAAGTTTATTCCTAGATGGGGTTTTTTTGGACACAATTTTAAATGGGTTTTTTTTTCTGTTTCTGATATTTAATTGTTAATTTAAAGAAATGTAACATATTACTATGTATTAATCTTGTATCCTCCTACTTTGCTAAATTCATTTATTAGTTCTAATAGTTTTTGTGTGGAGTCTTCAGGGTTTTCTATTACAGTATTATGTGCATATAATAACAATTTTACCTCTTCCCTTCCAATTTGGATAACTTTTATTTCTTTTTCTTGCCTGATTGCTGTGGCTAGGACATCTAAGACTATGTTAAGTAGAAGTGGTAAGAGTGGGCATCCTTGCTTTGTTTCAGAATTTAGGGGAATGTATTTTAGCTTTTCACCACTTCAGCATTATACTGGCCATAGGTTTGTCATAAGTGGTTTTTATTATGTTGAGATATTTTCCCTTTATATCCACTTTGGTTAGAGTTTTTATCATGAATGGATGTTGAATTTTATCAAATGATTTTTCGGCATCCACTGAAATGATCATGTGTTGTCTGTCTTTTCTTTTGTTGATGTGGTGTATCACACTGATTGATCTGCATATGTTGAACCATCCTTGTGACCCTGGGATGAATCCAACCTGATCATGCTTATGATCCTTTTTCTGTGTTGTTGAATTCTGTTTGCTAATATTTTGAGGATTTTTGCATCTATTTTCATCCAAGATACTGACCTATAATTTTCTTTTTTTTTTTTCTGTAGTGTCTTTGGTTTTGGTATCAGGGTGATGCTGGTTCGTAGAAAGGTCTTTAATTATTATTACCAAAAACTCATTCACACACAAAAAAAACCCACCAAACAAAAACTTATTATTAGAACATCAGATGACTAACATATAAAAAAGCCAAATAAAACAATTCAATTTACTTCTTGGTTAGAAGCTACTTCATGAAGTCATTTATAACCAGATTTTTAGAATAAAAACTAGTATTGAACCAAATTTTCAAATCTAACACATAATGTCATATTATGAGAATAAACTCACCTCATAAACAGCAAGATCTACACCTGCATAAGGTATAATGCCTAGAAAGTTAGGAATGTAACCTTTGCAAAAGGCTCTAACACCTTCTTGTTTCAGAAGCTTCTTGCCACAATCAATCATCCCTGAATACTGTCCAGTTTTGCCTACAGCCAGTCTGGTTTTCAGAACCTAAATGTGAAATAATATAATAAAAACATATTGATCAGTTTCACTCAACTCTTATAGCAGTCTAGTAAATTGCATTATATCACAACACTTACTGATTATCATAGAAATAAAAAAGAGAGCGCTTTAAACATAATTTTAATTTTTCACTAAATGACTCAATTATGAACAACTGATACAGTACAGAGTTTTTAAAAAATTATTTAAATATGAAAATATATTTAATTATTGTGGCTTTGATTGATACACCTACTCAAACCCCTTTAATGTGGTATAAGTCAACATACTCTGAAACAAATCATTCGAGATAGCATTATAGCTTTAAAATAAAGCAACTATAGCCAAAATCCAAGTTTAAAACTATTTAGTCATCGTAAAATGAAGAACCAATATGGAAAACACATTCTATATATGCTTAAAATACATACTCTGGGAACTATTGTAACAGTGAGGCCTATAAGCTGTAATTCAATATAACTTGGGTTCATTTTGTGCTCATAAAGTAATAATATAACAAGGGTTATGAGGACAACATAGGTTCCAGTAGGCTGTTAGAGATGTAACTCAGACATAACTCTCCTAAACACTTGGCACAGAACCCAGACAGCACTTTGCCATCCTCCTTTCCCTTTCTCCTGTTTTCCACCTCTCAAGTTGTCAGGTCTCAAGGCAGCTCTAATGTGAGTCAATTTCTCCTCATCAATTATCACATTTCAAGCTCTTATTATTACTTCCCTGAATGATAGCAACATCTTGTATCTAACCGTCTCATTTCTCTAGCCTCTCTTGCTCTAAAAAACTTTACCAGGATTATACTTCAAGATCCACTGTCTTTAATACCTTCTCATTTTTTAAGAAATTAAAATTAAATTTCTTGAGTTGCATTCAAGAGTCTTTCTGATCTGGCCCCAACCCATTATTTATGGTATTGCCCTATCCAAACCTAAATACCTACTCTTTTATCTCCGCTCCTTTGCTCAAGTCATTATTTCCACTTAAAATACATTTTTCCCCTGTCATGTCTGAATATCCAAATTCTAAGCCAAAGTCACATACTCTCTTCATGTACTTCATGAAATCCCTGACTGGAATAATTTTCCCCTTCTGAATTTCCATAGCACCTCATATCGATCTTTCTTCTAGAATTTACATTTCATATTTGGATCATCATTATTAATGTACATGTTTTATCTCCCCTCTAAACTATAAACTCCGTGACCAAAGTGCCCAACTGACTCATCTCTGTATCTAGTTTAACTACTTTAAACTTTGTGGGTACACAATACAAATTTAATTTGATTAATGAATAACTGATTCTATCAATCAATTAAATAATCAGTCAATGAAATTATTTATCTTCTTGGCATATCTATAAAACTACCTTTATCCTAAAACAAGATATTAAAAAATCCAAGTCCTACTGACACTTGATATGAGACGCAATCCTGTAGGTATAAAGCTGTTTATTGTACAAAATCCTGATCTGGGATTCATTTATTTTTTATAAATTATAATTCACATTAAAAGCATTACTTTAGTTAAAATTTTATAATAATACATACCTCCATGGGGTAAATACAGGTCTGGGCAGTTACACCAGCCAATGAACCAGCTATAAATCTTTCCATAATTCCTATTTTAGCATCATCAAAACTAAGCCATTTCTTATACTGTATAAATAAAAGTATTGAAATGTATAACATTACTGAGATGGAATATATATATTGTTTCTAAGTTTACAACATTAATGAGTAGTAAAAATTATTTTTAAAAGTATTTCAGACACCAAACATTAGCATCTAGTAGAATACTTGATTTTAATTTTTATGCAAGTAATTGTCTAAGATAATAAGTAATAAGACAAAAAGATAATAAGTAAGACCCCTCTATTTGGCCTCCTTTTCCGTTTTTTTTTTCCCAGAATAAGTTAGCAATATTAAATCACTTATGCTACTAATGAATGTAGTATTTCATAAAGGGCATGCAAGTAACACGAAGGTCAGGCTTCACAGGAACTAAACCAAGTCAAGCTTCTTGCAGACTGAAACTGGAAATTCATTTAGGATCCGAGATAGCTTAGCAAGCAGGTTGTCTTGTCACGTCCTGGGCAAAACGCTTTTCTGTTTGCCTCTTCTGGTGGTCTTCCATCAGTATGATTCAGCTGCTCTCTATGAACTAACTCCCTGGTTCTCAGATCAGTAACTCCCCATCAGAAGGTGTGACTGGTTCAGTTAATGTATCAGAGTGCCATCTGTTCCCAGTACCGATTACCTTTTTCTTCCTTTTGGTAACAGAGTTGACACCTACAAACCACATATTCGTCTTCTCACTCGCAGCTAGGGTGTGTGGCTAAATGACTAACTTTGGCTAATGAGATGTGAGGGAAAGCTGGATATGTAAATCCTGAGACACTCCCTTAAAGATACTTGTCCTGAACTCCTCTTTCTTCCACCTGAGAAATGGCAAAGACGGGTGCAACCTTGGGACATGTGTATTGAAGATGGCAGAGCTGTACTGCTAGCCCTGGACCACTTGCCATTACCTTATTTAAGCTAGTGTATTTTGGACTGTCTTTGCTACAACAGCTTAGACTGAACCCTAATAAGTACAGAAATTGGTCACTAGGTGGAGGGTGATGCCATAACTAAAACCTAAAGTATGTGGCACTGGCTTTATTACCAGGACACAAATACTATAGTCTTAGAAGGTGATCTTCCCATTGCTTTGTGGAAATTCTTAATAAAACTGCCTCCTGTGATAACTGGGAAGGTAGACCATGTGCTTTTTGAGCTTGAAGTTCTAAGAAAACCGACTGTAAAACCTCAGAATGTTGGGCAGTGTTGCCTGCTCCTTGCTGCTTTTAGGAAGATCTGAGAAATGAGCTAATGCATCTCTCTGCTTGTCTGCCTTGAGGTCTTCTCCAAAGCCAGTTTGCAAGCAGAGGTGGAAGGGAACAGAGCTCTCCAAAAGGAGTTTTCTTTGTCTGGCTTGGCAGTCAAGAAATGAAGAGCTTCCAAGTCAGAAAAGCCACCAGCTTTGGCGCTCCAAGGGAAGGAAACAAGATTGTCCTAAAGAGTTTGCCTATCTGCAAAATTCAGATTGAGGATGTTGTCATATGATATCAGCCTATGTTTTCAGTTGACATCAACGTAGCCTACTATAAAAATGAGAAAAAGAAGGAATGACTGAGCACAGAAGCTGGAAAATAAAATATCAGGAGAGATATTTTGGGATGTAATTACTTCATGTGGTATTGACTGGAAGCAAACAGACAAATATAAGAAGTTTTTGAAAGAAAACCCATAAGCATAGCCTATACAACCCTGTATTTTATTGATCTCTACACCAACTCTCAGGCCCCTAAACCTAAGCAGGCAGACAGCTGGCCACAGCAGACATACCCAGAGCCCAGCATCACATCTGGAAAGCTCTGTGCAGACTCTCACTGGAAGAACCCTATCCAAAGCAAAGTCTCTCATCTCTCTACTTTTCTGCCTGAGGGCCTTCTCCAAAGCTATGGTAAACTGTCCAATCAAGAATTCTGGGAGAGTTTACGTCCAAGAGTATTCCTCAAATAATTTGGGATAGAAACTGGTAGATGAATGTCTCAGCTCCCTTCCTGAGATAGAAAATTCTGGATTAGGCCTCAGACAGCCCAATGAAGAAATACAGCCTTTGTTCTTGGAATAAATAGCATTCTGGCCAAATTGCTGTAGGACCTGACTAATACGGACTGGAAGGAGCCAGTCAAACATATATAGGAAGTAGATCGTAGGAGTGTTGAGTAGTGGAGGTTTGGGGATGGAATATATTGCTGGAAAGGTGAGACTTTATTCAGGTTGAACACTCTCTAAGGACACAAACCTGAAACCTGTCCTAATATGCTGCTGGGCTGGATCTTTAACGCTTGGACATAATTATGCCTGACAGCAAATGAGGCAGAGATGCCAAAATCTTGGCAAAGTGCTGAAGAACGGATCAGTAGACTCAGGAAGGTGGAAACATTAGAATGAATTTTTTTTAATTTGTGTTTTATATTTTGGGGGGAGGAGGTAATTAGGTCTGTTTGTTTGTTTTTAATTTAATGGAAGTACTAGGGATCGAACCCATAGCTCGTGCATGCTAAGCATGCACTCTACCACTGAGCTATACCTTCCCCACCTAGAAAGAATTTTATAATGAGGCTGGAGAACCTACCAGTTGACAGTGTTTCTAGGATAAAAGGAGAGTCCTTGTTGAGCAGCTCAATGATAGCTGTTCTCAGGGTTGATGAGAACAGCTATCATTGAGCTGCTCAACAAGGACTCTCCTTCCAGCACAGAGGATGTTGCTATGGAACTAGGTTCACTAGTATCAATGAGGATGGTAAATTCCAGAACAGATGGTAAATTCCAAATGGTGGCACTTAATCATCAGAAGCAAGATGAATATAATCATCTTAAGAGATAAGCCCAGGGTTGTAACCAGGGTACCCTGACCCACAGGGATAATCTGGTGGCTAATTGCCCATGGACTTCCTAGGGGCCAGATAATGGGCTATACTCACACAGTACATAAACACAGACCAGAGTACTGTTGGACTTGTATAACCAGACAAAAAGAATTTCACCCGGACCCTTTGCTGCCAGCAATCTTATTTAATTTCTTCTAGCCATTTGCTTTTCCACTCTCCCAGAATACTATTTCATACCTCCTCCTCCTTCCTCACATCTCATCTCCAATGTATCTTTGCTTCCCATTTCACTGAAGAAACTGAAGCACCAGGAAGAATGCTTCCACAAACCTGCCTGCATCTGTGCCCACTTAGTAGAGCGTCTCCTCTGACTACTGAGGAAGTGCCTAACCAAGGCCAGCCCTTCCAGGACAGCCAGTTCCCATCTTCCCTCACCCTCTCAGAGACTCAAGGATAATCTCCTTGCAGTACTCTCCCCTCTTTCCTGTCATCAGTGGTTCCCTCTCTACTGTATCATTCCCCTAAGCATACAAACATGCTGTTGCCTCTTCCATTTTTAGAAAAGTCTCTTCTCAATTCCACATCCTCTTCCAGTCACCATTCCATTTCCCTTTTCTCTTCACAGAAAAACTTCTTGAAAGAGTTGTCAATTCTTAAACTATCCCCATTTTCAACCCTCTATTTTCTCCATAGCATTCATCAACATCTGGTGTACCATATACCTTATTTGTTTATCGGTCTCCTCCAACCTATATGCTAACATAAATCCTATGAAGGTAGGTAGGCTTTTTCTCTTTTTTCTGTTTTGTTTGCTGCTATATCTCCAGCACCCAGAACAAGGTCTAGAACACATTAACTGCTCAAGAGACATTTGTTAATGCAAGAAATATTTGTTGAATGAGTAAGCAAATCCCTATTTCAGTAAGAGATGCATGTTTTTAAGATGCGCGTTACAACTAAGTCTAGTATTCTATTCATCCATTCATTTGCTTTTCAATGATTTAGGTTGAGAAAGGATATTATTTATATTTTACATTTTCTTAAAATTTTGAGGTCTTCTGACCTTTTCTGTGAACCAAGTTTCTACGAAAAGAATCAATTTAATGATATATACTATAAAAATGTTTAAAGAAAAGTAATTACTACAAGATATACAGTGCAAATGGAAAACTTGAGATGCACAGAGAACATTCAGACTCTTATGTGATGTCAATAACTTATATTGGTTGAAAATAAATACAGCTCATCTCAAAGTGAATTATTTAAGCAAAAGTAAATTCCTAAATCAGATTAACAAATTTTAAATCAAACATTCAAATTGTTCAAAGGAAAAGCAATACTGAAATGTTTTGTGAGGGCCTCTTACACTGTGACACTGAAATTCAAAGAACTATAATAGAAAATATGATAGATTATATTATACTTAGAAAGTAATCCATGGAACACCTCATGTTAACAAAAATGAAAATGCATATGAAAGTAGCAAAAATGAACAAGCATAAACAAAATCACTTATAGTCACACTGACATCTATTGCTTGCACACTCCAATTTTCTCTTTCATAAAAACCTACATTTTAAAATTAAATTTAAAATTGGATCTTTATTATAAAATTCCACAGACAATAACACTTTACCTGTTCATAGGCCCCGACCTTGAGTGCTGTCTCAGGTACAATTTTTAAAACATTTATACCATTTCCTCTCCAAAGAGAACGAACTCCTCCTTCTTTTATCATCTGCTCAAACCCAGCTGACAATTTCATCTTCCTTGACTTTAAACTATGAACCTAGAAATAAACAGCAAATTTATCTATTTTTGAATTTATTTTGCTGGTATTATGGCATTGACATCATTATTGCTATTAAATAATGATACATATGTGTATAAATTCATGATCTTCAATACCACTTTTATTTTCCTTTAGAGACATATAAAGTTGATACTTAATTTTTTGCTGTCCCCAAATACATATGTTAATTAACCTCACATATCAAAGAAAAGAATAAAGAAAACTGGAGTAACTTAGTTTCCAGATAATTTTCTCATATACAAGATGTGTTACTCCTGCTAAAATATTACAAGATTATTTATTAAACAGTGCACAGAAATATGCACTGAAATGGATGAAAACACACCATACTTTCAACAGTGGGTACTTCTGGGTAGAGAGGTGTTATGGGTTGAATTGTGTCCGCCAAAATTTATATTTTGAAGTCCTAATCCCCAGTACCTCAGAATGTGACCTTACTTGGAGATAAAGTCTTTACTAAGATAATCAAACTGAAGTAAGGTCATAAAGTGGGCCCTAAAATCTAATTTGACTAGTGCCCTTATAAAAAGAGGAAATTTGGACACAGAGGAAACAAGTGAAAAGACATGGAATATGCTCATCTACAAGCCAAGGAGAGAGGCATGGAACAGATCTTTCCTTCACAGCTCTCCAGAAGAAACCAACCCTACCAACACCTTGATCCCAGACTTCTAGCCTCCAGAACTGTGAGACAATAAATTTCTGTTGTGTAAGCTAGTCAGTTTGTGATATTTTGTTACAGCATCCTTAGGAAACTAATACACAAGGATCACAGGTCATTTTAATATCTTCCTTGATATTTTCTGTATTTTCCCATTTTTCTAACATATTAATTTATAATAAGAAAAATGTTATTTTTAAGAAAGTGAAAAGAAAATTAAAATATTAATAAAATACCCTCCTGTCTATAACATAAATATTATAGAATAATAATGGGAGAGTGAAATGGACATTCTTATCTATTGTGGGCAGCAAAAGTCTGGAAAACCATTTAACTATATAAATGTGTATATATATAACATATATATAGCTGTTGAAATGTTCTTAAATTTCTCAGAATTCATTCTAAATAAATAATCCTGAATATGAAAAAGAGATTCATAAACTATTACAAATATTAGCGTTTAAAAAAATTTTTTAAGTACAGTCAGTTACAATGTGTCAATTTCTGGTATACCGCACAATGTCCCAGTCATGCATATACATACATGTATTTGTTTTCATGAATATTAGTTTTAAAATAGCTTTAAAAGAGTTTTTAAAACCACCTACATGTCCAAGAATAGAAAAAAATGATAAATAAATTATTACATCCATGTGAATATTACACAGTCATTAAAACTGTATTTAAAGAATATACAAACATTCAAAATATTTGAAGAATATTTTATGTAACATGAGAACATGCTCATGTTATACTGTTAATCACAAAAACTATAAACAGGATATAAATTATTTATAAAGTAAGCACTACTATGTAAAAAGTATATAGGAAAAAGGACAAGAAGAAATGCACTAAAGTGTTAATAATGATCATTTTGGGTGGTGAGAAGATATGTAACTTTTCTACTTTCTACTTTTCTGTTTTCCAGATATCTCTTAGTAGGCATATATTCATTTGATTTAAAAAATACAATTTTTAAAAGACCAAATAAGTGACTGCAGGAAGTTTAATGTGGCTTTGATAAAACAGTAATAGTGCTATTTATTCATCTTATTTCTCCACAAAAATTATAGCTCCCACATCTGGAGCGCTGACTACAGGCCAGGCATTATGCTAAGTACTTTATAAAATCTTATTTAATCCTTAAAATAACCCTGGTATTATAATCCTCATTTTTATAGACCCAAGATCAAATAACTTGCCCAACTATGAATTAAGGAGCTAAGTCAGAATTCAAACCCAGGGCTCTCTGACTTTAAAGAGATCTGCTCTTAGGCTGTGGTAAACTACCTCTAACCACACAACACTTGTCCTTCTCCAGTTCACAGTGCTCCTTCCCACTGTGTGAAGCTCCCAAAGAAGTACTTTAATCGATAAAGAGGACAAGTTCCAGTGAACCCATTTCACTGTCAAATACATGTGTAAAGGAACACTACGAGATTCAATCCAGAATGGCACGAAAAGGGCAGAGGCTCTCCTTCTTCTTGCTTCTCATTGCTCTTCCCTCCCATTTCTAACCCATTTTTCATCTAACATAGTTCCTCTTCTTTTTCATTTAATTTCTTCTCTGCTTTCCTTTTCCATCTTTCAGTCTCCTGTCCTCGTCCTACTCCTGTCCTTCCAGTTCTCTTATTCCTTTCTTTTTTTTCACTCTTTCTAGCAGTACTCCCCTATTTGCTCCGTACTTTTTCATTCTGTCTAACCCACTGGCCTATTTTCATTCGCTGGCAGAACTGATAATCCCTACTCCATATCCCTACACTACCCACATGCACCTTTCTGTCTGGCACAGAGTAAGTACTCATACGTGACCGTGTCATCATCATCACACAGGTATGCTGCTTTTGTCTCCGTAAGGTTCTGGGGTATAAGGAATATGCTTTTCACCCAACACCTAGCATATAATAATAGGCATTTAACAAATACATTTTCTTTCTTTATTTTTCCTCTGGGTCCCTTGTCCACTTTTTCATCTCCTTATATGTCTCCATTTCTGTGTAGCTCTGTACTGTGTCCATATATTTTTCCTTCACACCTCATTTCTTAAAAATTTTCTAACAGACCGAGTCACTGAGGAAGCTCGCTTTTCTATTTCTACCTGCAAAAGAGGACTTTCAGTTCCTGCTCTTTCCTAACAGCTAACTGAATTTAGTCACCTGACTTAATAAACATAGGTTACATATGGAATCAAACATGCGGAAGAATGGTAGGTTATTTGCCTTACTATCTCATGCCATTCAAAGTGTATTCCCTACACTTACCTCATTAAATTAAAAGGTTTTTATTTCCATTGGATGCATTAACCAAAATATTACCATATATTTATGTGAGAAATAATAGGCAGAGAGGAAATGATATTTACTCCTTGGTGTTCCCTGGTACTACGTGTATCCTATATCTGGGTATACAGCATTCATTTCACGTTTTATTATTACTTGCCTAATCATCTATTTTCCCTGATAAACTTTAAGTTCTGTAAGTATGGAATGTTTACCTTGCTACCATAACTCCCAATGCCTACTGTATATTAGTAGGACCTAAGTAAATATTTGTGCAATGAATGAATGAAGTCTTTGGAAATAAAGGCTTCATTCATTCATTGTATCTTTCTAACAACCTTTATTTTCCAATAATGACATCCATATAAGTGTATTTCTTTGTTAAGATGATTCAAATCTTTTTTAATAAGGCAGAAGTATAAATAAGTTAAATAGTTCTTAATTGTGTAACATAATAGTTATTACATAACTAATTCACATTGTACTATAATAATAACTATTCAGTTCTTTTTTGTAGTATCTTGGGGGTGATCAGCTGCTTCAAGGTGAAGATGAACATTTCCTTCCCAGCCACTGGCTGCTACAAACTCCTTGAAGTGAATGATGAACACAAATTTCCTATCTCTGAGGGAAGTATACGGCCATAGAAGTTGCTGCCGATGCTCTGGGTGAAGAAGAATGGAAGGGTTACATGGCTCAAATCAGCAGTGGGAATGACAAACAAGGTTTCCCCATGAAGCAGTGTGGCCTGACCCATGGCCATGTCCACCTGCTACTGAGTAAGGGGCATTCCTGTTACAGACCAAGGAGAAAGAGAAATCTGTACAAGGTTGCATTGTGGACGCCAGTCTGAGTGTCCTCACCTTTGTTATTGTGAAAACGGGGCAGGAGGAAATTACCGAACTAACTGATACTACTGTGCCTCATTGCTTGGGGCCCATAAGAGCTAGCAGAATCTGCAAACTTCTCAGTCTCTCTAAAGAGAATGATGTCCACCAGTGTGCTGTCAGCAAACCCCTGAACAAAAAAAGTGTGAATCCCAGGACCAAAGTGCCCAAGATTCAGCACCTTGTTTCTCCGTGTGTCCTACAACACAAACACTGCCATATTGCTCTGAAGAAACAGCATACTAAGAATAATAGGGAAGAGGCCACAGAATATGCTGAACTTTTGGCCAAGACAATGAAGGAAGCCAAAGAAAAAAAAGCCTGGAGCAGACTGCCAAGAGATGGAGGCTGTCCTCTCTGAGAGCTCCTACCTCTAATTCTGAGTCAGTTGAAAATTAGATTTTCTAAGAGTTACAAATAAATACAATCAGACAGGAACCAAAAAACACTATCCATTATCCATTACCAAATATCACCAATGTTACAAAAAAAAAAAAGACAATAAAACACCAAGGTATGAAAATTTAATTACAAACTTAAATCCACTTCATTGTGAATTACTAATTTTTATATCATCACAAAGAAAGTATTCAGCAAAAATTAAATTTTAACTATGATACTTAACAGATTAAGCCATGCAGTATTTTATAACTACTGTTGACAATCCATTAGTCAGTAAAATAAAGGTAATTAGATAGCATTACATCTAATGAGGTATTAGTCAGTAATACACTCCAAGGAACTTATTTTCCAATTTTTAGAAATATTCTTAGTACTTAGGTAGTAGAGTAGAACCGTGCTATTATGTTGGCATTGGGAGCTAGAGATAACTAATAAATTAGATTAATGGTATCTTACTACTTTGTTAGCAGGTTTAATTATAGTTCTGAAAAAACTTCTAATAGAGTGGTTCTATTATTATTCGAAATAAAATTAGTTTTAAAAGCATACAAGAATCTTTAAGAAAATTAAGAAATATTTCAATATTGAAAATAAGAAGATTCATGTTTTCAGAAAAATTTTAAACTTCAATGAGAAATAATATGAAATGTGCCAAAACACTTCTTCTGAAAATTATCAAGAATTTTTCAAGTTAGTTTCATGCTTAAGGGCTGAAGTGTGCAAAGTACCTGCATCATGACTTTCAAGCGGTCGAAAGGTGCTGTGCATGTCCTTGCAACTCCGCCAGCTATCCCTCCTGCCACCAGACGCTTCCACCAATCTCCAGAACGCATTTCTTGTTCAGTAAAATCATCTGGAATAGCTATACTCTCCCCTATGTCAACTATCTGATAAAATGTAAAAAAGATTTAGACAATAAAGTGTAAATACATGATAAATTTAAAAGATAACTTTGTTCACAGACCAAAAACCTGAAGATTATTTTTTGTATCTCACCTTCTACTAATGAAGATTGACAATTTTCTTAGCACTTGCACTAGACCAAATGATTTCTAACAGCACATTCACATATAGATTTAATGTAAAATCAATTCCCATAAAATTGGAGTTTTTAATTTCAAATTCTCAAACTATTTAGCTTAATCACTTCATGAAAAAGGTAAACACTCAGTGTGGGGATGATGTCTTAGTCACACACCATAGTGTCTGCCACACAATAGATAAGGAATAAATCTTTATAAATTTTCCCCATTTTGTTTCAAATCCTCTCAAATTCCCCTGCACAAGTCCTTAACCTGAGTGAGAATTCAAGAATAGCATATTATATGCTTTGATTAATTTCTCTCTATTATTTACATTGCCTCTTTCTTCATATGCCAATTTTCTTTTTAAAAATCTGAACTCTAACAAGTTTTGCATTTCAGTTTATTTTCAGTAATCATACATGATTTTGCTAAAACTATCCATTTTTGCTAAATGTTGAGGTAGCGTGGCTCAATAGAAAGAATGCCAAATTGGACTTAGAGGATCTAGGTTCCATTACTTGTCAATCATGGTGGACAAGCCACTTCTCTGCTTCTTACTTTTCCCACCTTCATTTATTCATTCACTGAGTGTCCCCCTTTCCAAGCACCATCCCACCTCTGGACCTTGGTTCTTGATTTTTCCCCCTGACTAGAACATTTCTCGTTGGCTCTTTTCATGGTTTCCTCCCTAATACTTAGCACAATCTTAATTAGTTCATTTCACTCTATTGCTTGCTTTCTCCCCTGGAAGGTAAGGCTAATAAGAGCAGCAAACGGGTCTCTCTTGTGCACTGGTAAGACTAGCACCTTGGTCAGTGGAAATAGTGCTCAGTAAGTGTTTGCTGAGTTAATGAATTAAGGTGCAAGGACCTGGGCTATCAGTAATGCAATGGTACAGAATTAGTTTCTGCTCTCTAGGAGCTCACAGTGTAATAAGACAGACTGGAAAGGAAACAAGTAATTATAATACAGAGTAATAAGTACAATAACAAAGCACAAAGAAGTGTCTTAAGAACTTAGTACAACGTTGCCAGGACAGTGGGCACAGGTTGGGTACTTCTGCTGGGGAATGGAGCCTGAGTGGGACCGTCAGGGAACACTATCCAGGTGAAGTGTCTTAGAAGTAGTAAAGAGGCAATATAAATCCAGGCATTCTGACTTCAGAGGCCACCTTCCTGTCCATCATACTCTACTACATGTCTAAAGAAGTAGGAATTTAACCAAAGGAATGTTTTAGTCAAAGAAAATAAGTCTGTTTGAAGATATTACATACTCTAAGAACTGCAAGACTGTATGCAGGGGTGGAAGAAGGATAAAGGAAAGCTCAAGATCTCAGAATAATGTTGAGGTTGCTGGCTTGGTCAACCAGGAAGGTGGTGGCACTATTCAGAGAAACAGGAAAAGAAAGCTCTGGGGGACAGATGATGTGTTTGAGGTGTCCAAATCGATGTCCAACAGGTGCCTGTGTATGCAGAAGGGGTAAAGACAAGATTTGAAGCAATTAATTGGCCTATACTTGGTAATTCAATCTGGGAAAATAAGTTGGATGGCCTAGAAAAATATATACATAGAGTGAAAGACAAAGAAAGCTGAGGACAGAACATAGAAGAAAATTAAGATGTAAGACACAGACTGAGGAAAAGGATCCTCAAGGGAGACAGGAAAATAATGACAGAGCAGTGGAAAGAAAATCAAGAGAATCCAGTGCAAAGAAAGCTGGCTGGAGAGAACATTTGAAAAAAAAAAAAAGAGTGGGAAGATCTAGAAAAATATCCATTGAACTTAACAATGGAAAGACTGGCTTGGTGAAAGAATTTTCATCAAGCGGAGAAAGCAAAACCAGATTGCAGTTGGTCGGGAAGTTAATAGTAAATGCAGCTGTGAAGCGAGAAAAAAAGGTAAGGCAGCTAGAGGGGACATCAATAGGACTGTATTTTTAAAGTGGTACTGAGTTAAATATGTTAAACATGTGACTTTTAAATACAAGAAATAACAGGGATAATGCAGAGAATAAAGCCTCTGAGAAGGAGAGAAAAGGGATTCAAAGTACAGGGAGAGATTTTAATTTTAAAATTGGAGACGTCTATTTGTTACGACAAGATGGGGAAAAGGAAATCTTAGGGGTAGGTAAGATGCATACCTGAGAAACGAGAAAGCTAAAGCAGCTCTGAAAACCATGTGTTAAAGATTTCACAACAATCCAAAGTAAGAGAGAGAAACAAACTTCTGTTCTGGCTAAGCCACTGTGTTGGGAGTGGGGAGTCTCTTTACTACGGTAGCTTAGCCTTTACCCCAGCCACGACAGCAGAGACAGGTGTTTTAGATTGGGCATTCAGGAAGGCCTCTCTGAGTAAGTGGACATTTCATCAGGGAGCTGGTTTAAGTGAAGGGGAGAGACACGTGCAAATCTGGGATAAAAACATTCCAAGTAGAGAGAAAAGGAAATGCAAGTCTCTGAGGCTTCAATGATCATGGCAGATTTGAGAAATGGCAAAATGGCATAGTCACAGGCACAGAAAGAGCTAGCAGAGCAATGTGGTACGAGATGAGGTTGGAGAAGTAGAAGGAAGCCTAATTAAGTAGGGCTTTGAAAACTACAGCTAAGGCTTCAGATTTTGTTTTCAATATCATAGAAAGCTTTTAGAGAGTTTTTACATTTTCATAAGATCACCTGGCCTCTGTGTGGAAAGACTATAAGGGGACAGGAGTGGAAGTGCGGAAACTATTTAGGGAGCTGTTGTAACAGTTACATAAAGAAAAGACAGTCGCTTTGAAGTGGGATAGCCATAGAAGTGGTGAGAAATGATCAGATTCAGGATACACTTTGAAGCAGAGCTGTAGGATTTCCTGATACATGTCAGGAATGAGGGAAAGAAAGGATCAAGGATGATTCCTAGGATTCTGGTCTGCTAACCTGTATGATCACTGAGTTGGGTTAAAAAATAGATTGAGAGGGTGGATTACTGGAATTAATCATTCTGTTGTGGACAAGTTAAGTTTGGATAGTCTATTGGATAGCAAAGTGGAGTACTCAGTAGGCAGCTGGATATACAAGTCTAGAGCGGAAAAGAGGTCAAGGTTAGAAATATCAATTTGGAAGTCACCAACACAGAAATTGTATTCAATACCCTGGGACTGCAAGAGATTGCCTAGAGAGAGAGTGTAGCTAGAGAATCAAAAAGGTCCAAGGACTGCCCTGGAATGCTAACGTATTTAGAATTCAGGTGCATTCATTTGCCAGGGCTGTTATAACAAAGTACTACAAACTCGGTTGCTTTAAGCAGCAGAAATTTAATTGTCTCACAGTTCTGGAGACTAAAAGTCAAAAATTGAGATGTCAGCAGGGCCATGTTCCCTCTGAAACCAGTAGAGGAATCTTTCCTCACATCTTCCTAGCTTCTGTTGGTCTGTTGGCAGTCATTAGTGTTCCTTGGCTTATAGCTGCATGACTCCAATCTCTGCCTACATCTTCACATGGTGTTCTTCCCTATGTGTCTCTGTCTTCACATGGTTGTCTTCTTACAAAGACACTGGTCATATTAGATTAGAAGCCCATCATACTCCAGTATGACCTCATCTTAACTAATTACGTCTGCAACCACCCTATTTCCAAACAAGATCACATTCTGAGGTACTGGAGGTTAGAACTTCAAAGAATCTTTTTGCAAGGATATAGAATTCAATCCATAACATCACATAGAAGAGGAAGAACAAAGGAGACTGAAAAGGAAAGAACAGAGTGGCAGCAAGAACCAACAGAATGCAGTATCCTAGAAGTCAAGTAAAACAGGTATTTTAAGGATGGAGTGATCATCCAAATCAAATGCAACTGAGAGAGCAAGTAAGTTGAGACGTGAGAATGGACTACTCGAGTTGGAACATGGAGGTCATTGCTGATCTTGACCAGCTTCAGAAGTCACTGAAAAGAAAGCCTGTGAAGTTTCAAGGCAGAATGGGTCCTTTTCTTTTCTCTTTTTAGATTCTGCATATGAGTGATATGATATAGTATTCTTCTTTCTCTTTCTGGCTTATTCACTTAGAATGATGATCTCTAGGTCCAACCATGTTGCTGCAAATGGCATTATTTTATTCTTTTTTATGACTGAGTAATATTCCATTGTATAAAAAACCCACAGCTTCTTTATCCAGTCATCTGTCAACAGACATTTAGGTCGCTTCCATGTCTTGGCTACTGTATATAATGCTGCTATGAACACTGGGGTGCATGCATCTTTTCAAATTAGAGTTCCCTCTGGATATATGCCCAGGAGTAGAATTGCTGGATCATATGGTAAGTCTGTTTCCAGTTTTTTGAGGAATCTCCATAGTTTTCCATAATGGCTGCACCAAACTACATTCCCACCAATAGTGCAGGAGGGTTCCCTTTTCTCCACACCCTCTCCAGCATTTATCGTGCATGGACTTTTTACGATGGTCATTCTGACTGGTATGAGGTGATTCTTCATTGTAGTTGATTTGCATTTCTCTGATAATTAGCAATAATACTGAGCATTTTTTCATGTGCCAATTGGCCATTTGTAGGTCTTCACTGGAGAATTGCTTGTTTAGGTCTTCTGCCCATTTTTGGATTGGGTTGTTTGTTTTTTGTTATTAAGTTGTATGAGCTATTTATATATTCTGAAGATTAAACTTTTATGAACTCATCTACAAAACAGAAACAGACTCGCAGACATAGTAAACAATCTTATGGTTACCAGGGGCAAGGGGGTGGGAAGGGATAAATTTGGGAGTTTAAGATTTGCAAATGTTAGCCACTATATATGCAATGTCTTGAACTATATTCAATATCTTATAATAACTTTTAATGAAAAAGAATATGAAAATGAATGTATGTATGTATATGCATGACTGGGACATTGTGCTGTACACCACAAACTGACACATTATAACTGACTATACTTCAGTTACAAAAAAAAAGATAGGATGGGATCCATCAAATTATTTTCAAAATCATTCAAATTAAAATTACAATGATATTTAATATTCACAAAATTGTCAAAACCTTTAGTGAGACAATACCAACTATTGGTAAGGAAATAGAGCAGGGGTAATTTTAATCCATCACTGCTGGAAACAAACAAACCATAAAAAATTTTGTAAAATACTTTGATGTTACCTAGTGAAAGTGAACAAACACTCTACAAAACAGCAATTCCATTCCCGGGTGTATGCCCTAAATTCCTAGAAAAAGTCTCATTCATGTACACCAGCAGACATGATAAGAAAGCTTATAGCATCATTACTTATAATGGCAAAAATCTAGAGAACACAAACGTTTAACAACTGTAAAATTGATAAACGAAATACATATATTCATACATTGGTATACTATATGAGAGAAAATGGATAAAATACAATCACATACATCAATATAGTTGAATCTCAATAAACAGAATGTTAAAAAGCCTATAGACTTCAAAAATAGGCAAACTCAAATATATTCCTCATACATACACAGGTGCTAAAACTATAAAGAAAAACTAGAAAAATACTGAAAATTCCATATATTGGTTAACTCTTGGTAAAAGTAGAGGGATATGACTGAGGAGGACACAAAGAACTTCCAAAGAAGAATGCCTATTTCTGAACCTGTTAGTGAGTACACTAGTACTAATGATATAATTTCTAATTGTAATTATGTTATTTATTTTTGTATATGTGCTATTTATGTCACAATAAAAAATAATTTTATCAGAATGAAAAGGAAGTCTATACTGATTTCTGTGCCACTTGGCATGTGTTACTGCCAGACCAGCTCTTACTTTCAGATAATAGCACTGAACTATGATAGAACATAAGACTAAGTTCGGTGCAATAGCAAAAAGAAAAAGAGAGGGAGGATGTGATGACAGTTTAAATAGGCAACTCTTCAGAAAAGAGTTGCAATGAAAGAACGCAGAGACACGGGCAATCACTAGAGGAGGAGGCATGAGGCATGGTCAAAGGTGTATTTTTTAAGGGGAGAAATTGCAGTATTTTTGTATACTACTGGGAATGACACAACAGAGATGGATAAATTGAGTGTGACTGAGACTGTTTGTTCAACAGAATCCATTCTCTTTCTTTGTTTCAGTAGTAGTACAACCCAGTCACATCCACATTCTGAGTTTTGCCTGGCCACTCAAATAGAAACAATATTTCCAAACTTCCTTAGGGGTTTGGTGTAGACATGAGTCTAGATTTTGGCCAGTTGTCAGGAGCAGAATTAATATGTACAACGTCCACTTCACATCCTTAAAAATGAAGCAATGACCAGCTTCAACTATACAGACAAGGATAACACCTTGGGGAATGGAAAGAACCATTGGATTCATCAATACCTTCATTAAACAGAGGTATCCTACCAACTTAAGGGAGACTTACTATTACCTGAACAAGAAACATATTTCTATCTTAGTTAAGTCACTGTCTTTTGGGGTGATGTTGCTAAAGTTCCCTATCTCATATATTGATGATGCAGGAGAGAATGGACAATAGCAGGGACACAGTAAATGAGTAGATGATAGGAATCCAATCCAATGCCCAAGAGTTTGACATGGGAAATTTACCATATACCACACCATAAATACGACATCAGTGAGGTAGAAAGAATACTTATGCTATAGAACGGGTGCCAGGGAGGAACCCTATGTGGATGGGTCCAAAAAAAGAGAAGGACAAAGAATATTTAGAGCAAACAGCACACTCTATCTCACTGGCTTACGGCAGTGTTATAACTTCAAATTTTGAGACACCCGGGAAATTTCAGAAAGCATCTCCTTGATCAAGGCATTATAAAATAAGTAGATACAGTTGAGTTAATTAACTGTTCATCCAACTGTAATATATTAAGGTAATGGTATTATGGTGACAAATAATAATAACACATTTTAGTTGCCACGTCCTTATTTTGTGCCAGGACTATTCTAAATTAGTGGTCTGTTAATTAATTTAATGTATTAACAAAAGAGAAACCTAGTAAATCATGTATTCTTGGAGAAGATGAAGAGATGACCAAGACCTGCGTCCCTAGAACACCAGCTGACTTTCTCCTGAAGCAGAGGTTTTGCAGAGGTGGTATTATAAGCAAACACACATTGTTTATTATAAGGCAAACAGAATTCAACAGAACATTAAAAAGATCACATACCATGATTAAATGGGATTTATCACTGGGATGCAAGGATGTTTCAACATATGCAAATCAATAAATGTAATACACTACATTAACAGAATCAAGGATAAAAATCATGTAATTATCTTAATAGATGCAGAAAAAGCATCTGACAAAATTCAATACCCTTTCATGATAAAAAATTTCAACAAATGAGGTATAGAATGAATGCACCTCAACACAATAAAGGCCATATATGACAAGCATACAGCTAACATCAAACATACTCAAGGGTGAAAGGCTGAAAGTTTTTCCTTTAAGATCAGGAACAAGGTGATGGTGACCACTCTTACCACTCTTATTCAATATAGCAGTGAAAGTTTTAGCCACAGCAATTAAGCAAGCAAAAGAAATAAAGGGCTTCCAAATTGGAAAGGAAGAAGTAAACTGGCTCTTTTGCAAATGACATAATTTCATATATTAAAAAAAACTAAGGATGCCATAAAAAAACTGTTAGAACTAGTCAATGAAATCAGTAAAGTTGCAGGATACAAAATCAACATTCAGAAATCACTAACAATAAAATATCTGAAAAATAAATACAGAAAATAATCGCTTTCATAATAGCATCAATAAAACACTTAGAAATAAAGTTAACCAAGGAGGTAAAAGATCTATACATTGAAAACTGTAAGACACTGATGTAAGAAATTGAAGACATAAAATGAAAAGATATCCCATGCTCATGGATTACAATAATTAATACTGTTAAAATGTCCATACGACCCAAAGCCATCTATAGATTCAATGCAATCCATATCAAAATTCCAATGGCATTCTTCACAGAAATAGGAAAAAATCCTAAAATGTGTATGGAACCACAAAAGACCTCAAACAGCCAAAGCAATCTTGAGACAGAAGTACAAATCTGGAGGCATCACACTCCCGGATCTCAAACTATACTACAAAGCTATAGCAGTCAAAATACATAGTACTAGCATAAAAGTAGACACAACATAACCCAATGTGACAGAATCAAGAGCCCAGAAAGAAATCATTCATAAATCATTCCTACAACCAACTAATATTTGACAAGAACACTCAATAGGGAAAGTATAGTGTTTTAAATAAATGGTGACAGGAAAACTGGTTAACCACACACAGCAGAATGAAATTGGACTCATATACCACTCACAAAAATTAACTCAAAATGGATTAAAGAATTAAAATGTAAGATTTGAAACTAAAAACTCCTGGGAGAAAGTCCTCGACATTGGTCTTAGCGATGATCTTTTGGCTATGACACCAAAAGCATAAGTAACAAAAGCAAAAATTAGTGCGTGAGGCTACATCAAACTAAAAAGCTTCTGTACAGCAAAAGAAACAATCAGCCATATGAAAGGCAACAAATAGAATGAGGTAAAATATCTACAAATCATATATCTGATAAGGGGTTAATATCCAAAATATGTAAGGCACTCACACAATTCAATAACCAAAAAAAAATCTGATGAAAAAAACGGGCAAAAGAACTAAATCGATATTTCTCCAAAGAAGACATACAGATGGCCAACATGTATATGAAAAGATAGTCCATATCTCTAATTACCAGGGAAATGCAAAAAAAAATCACCATGGAATATTACCTGACACTTGTTAGAACAGCTATTACCTAAATTCTGGTGAAGATGTGGAGAAAAAGGGAATCCTTATACACCGCTGGTAGGAACTTAAATTAGTACAGCCACTGTGGAAATCAGTATGAACTACTAAAAACAGAACTATCACATGGTCCAGCAATTCCACTTCTTGCTATTTAACCAAAGGAAATGAAATCAGGATCTTAAAGAGGTATCTGCACCTCTGTGTTTGTTCCAGCATTATTTATAATAGCCAAGATATGGAAACACCCTAAGTGTCCGTCTATGGATAAATGAATAAAGAACATTTGGTGTGTATACATATACACAATGGATTATTATTCAGCCATGAGAAAGAAGGAAATTCTGCCATTTGCAACAATATAGATGGCCTTGAGGGCATTATGCTGAGTGAAGTCAGTCAGACAGATAAAGACAAATACTGCATAATATCACATATGTGGAATCTAACAAAGCCAAATTTATAGAAACAGAGTAGAATGATGGTTGCTGGGAAGTGGAGGAAATTAGGAGATGGTGGTCAAAGGGTACAAACTTTCAGTTAGAAGATAAATACATTTTGGAGATCCAACGTGCAGCATGGTGAATATAGTTAACAATACTCTATTATATACTTGAAAGTTGCTCAGAGAGTAAATCTTAAATGTTCTCACCACAAAAATAGAAATGGTAATTATGTGAGGTGATGAAGGTGTTAACTTACCCTACTATGGTGATCATTTCACAGTATATAAGTGTATCAAATATCATATTTTATACCCTAACTTACACAATGTTATATGTCAGTTATACCTCAATAAATCTGGAAAAATAGACAAGGATATAAGCAGACAAGTCATAGAAAAGAACATGTGAATACCTAATATTTCTATGAAGAGATGTCTGAAATGCATTAGGAATCAAAGAAATACACATTGAAACAATAAGATACCCTTTATACCTAACAGAATGGCAAATATTAGAAAACTGGGTAATACCAAGCAGTAATATATGTAGAGAAATATTTATGCATTGCTGGTGGGAGTGTAAGCTGGTATAGCAAGCCATTCTGAGAAATAACATGGCTATATTTTATAAAATTAAAACTGGATATCCTAGGAAATTTTACAAATGCATTACTCCTTTTGACTCAGAAATTCAGGTAAAATTCTTTAAAGTACACAAGAGGAAGGCATTTTTTTGTGGGTGAAGAGTTGAAGAAAACCTATAAATCTATTACCAGGGGGATTTTAAGTGCATACTATGTTGTAGTCAGAAGCAATAAACTAGATGAATGCATAACAACAAAAACAAATCTTAAGATCACAATGTAGAGTAAATAAAACAAGAAATAAATGTAGCCCTTAGACAATACTATGTATGTAAACTAAAAACACATGCATGAAACAATATTGTATGATTCCTAAGAATATAAACACAGTCAAAAATACAAAAGTGACTGTTATAATAAGTAACATTTTTGAGCATATATATAACCTGCTCAGTCTTTTTCTAAATACATTAACTACTAATTTAATTTTGAAACTCTTACCATTATCATCCTCCAGTATATAATTGAGGAAATTGAGGCACAGAGGGATTATATAGCTAGTGGGTGGTAGATGTGGGATTTAAACCTAGGCAATCTGACTTCAAAGCCTTGCTCTTAGACTGTCCCTATACTGTATATGAAGAGAAGGCAAAAAGTCACAAGGGTGGATGCTAATAGTATGCCATGAAAACTGACTGACAACCTGCTGCACCTGAGATCTAAAAAAGAAAAAAAAAAGCTTTTAATTACAAAATCTCATTTGTTCCTCACAACTCCTGGTCAAGTGCTTATATAAAAAGAGCAGATAGATTATATATTCGATACTTTCTAGTTCTAAAATTTTTACTCTCAATCTTTGACTTTACATTTCCTATGATAGAAGGACAAATGAGTATATTATGTCTGAGGAAAGAGAGAAGCATTTTCTTTTTCCGCTTTTCTAGGACAGTTAACTATATCAGAGTAATTTATTCTCAACACAAACTAGGCCCTGTCAGCAGACTGGTATCTATTTTAAGTTTTAGGCTTTAGCAAACAAACAAATTGTGGAAGCTGTGTTTGTACATGTAATACTAACACTTCTTGCTAAATGAGTAGAGCACTATTAGGAGAGATTACTGTTACTTTAGCAACTGAGGCTGGAAGTATTATAGGGATTATATGATCATAATAAATGCTATGACATTTATGGAAAAATTAAAATAAAGTAAAACAGAAAGTAATCTTACAGTAGAACGTTTCCAGAAATGAGCAATTTCACTGATACTTGTTGCAGGATGAAGGTAAAAGTAGTACTTCCATTCATCCCAGTCTATTGTCATTGTTCCATCACTATCAATGCTGAAATTTAAAAAACATTTATAACAAAGTTAGCACCGTTATAAAAATTAATTAAATGCTCCTTAAGTATTTATTATAGAAGCCACTACTTTGGGCTTCATGAATATTACTGTATTTTCATATCTTTAATAGATTTTATTTTTTAGAATAGTTTTAGGGCTGAGATTAACACACATATATTACTATGGATAAATTAGATAAACAACAAGGATCTACTGTATAGCACAGGAAACTATATTCAGTTTCTTATAATAACACATAATGGAAAAGAATCTGAAATATATATGTATATATATGTATAACTGAATCACTTTGATGTACACCTGAAACTAACATTGTAAATCAACTACACTTCAATAAAAAACAAAATTTTAAAAATAAAAAAATCTGTATCACAGCTATTAATTTCATTAAAAAAAAGATTTTCAGAAAGTCTTTTGAGAAGATTTATTGAGATTTATTGTATAATCTTTGAGAAGATAGTACAAAGAATTCTCATATATCCCCACATCCAGTTTCCCCTAATGGTGACATCTCACACTATTATGGTACATTTGCTACAATTAGGAAACCAGTGTTGATACATTATTATTAACTAAAGTTCGTACTTTAATTCCTTTGTTTTCAACTAATCCCTTTTTTTTTGTTTTAGGATTCCACCTGAGATACCACATTCCATTTAGTCATCATGTCTCCTTAGGCTCCTCTTGGCTATGAAAGTTTCTCAGACTTTCCTTGGTTTTGCTACCTCTAACATTTTAGAGGAGCATTGATCAAATATTTTGTAGAATATCCCTCTAATGGAATTTATTCTGTATTGCTTTTCAATTATTTACTTGTGTGTATTTCTCTCATTCCTGCCTATGATCTTTTAAAAGGGAAGACAATTTCTAAGTCACCTTTATATCTCTAGCACTGAGCACTCAATAAATGTTTGTTGAATGAATGAATAAATGAATAAAACTGACTGAAGTTTAACCTTACACATTTTGACTCTTCTAGTGGTATTTTCCCCCGGCTCTCTTCTCCCTACTTATTATACCTTTTAAATCAACCTTAAAATAACCTTTTATTTGTGAATTTAGAGAGAAGATTCACTTTTTACTGTGCAAAATTTAGGATTTACTAAAATTTTAAGCATCTTGAATCAAAAAAACCAGCAGATGTTTAAAATCTGAGTAAATGGTAGAATTAAGTGAAATAGTTTTTCAATAGCATTTTTCTAAATGGAAATTTTAAAAAGCAAATTCCATTCTGCCAAAAGAAAGATTAACACAATTTTCAGTTCCAGCCAAAGCACCAAATAAGAACTTATCTTCCCACTATAAGCAGTTACGAAACTGGATACAATATATGAAGCAACTCTTTTCAAGCACTGGACTACAAACAGGACATGGTTAAGATACTTGAGAGAAGGAAAACACATGAGCTGAGCACCTCATTCACTCTGGTTCCTCTCTGGGGACACTCTCCAAACTGTAGCATAGAGAAGTAGGAGCTAAGACAGAGAGCCAGTGGATAGAATTAACAGAGACTGGAGCTGAGGGCTGTTGGGGGGTAGGAATTTACACAGCAAATTTTGGAGGGTATTCTAGAAACCATATACGTATCTCTTTGCATCTTTGGCCAAATAGTAAACTGAATGACTGCATCAGTCTCACAAAAATAACTACTAGAGGGCTGTGAGCTTAACGGAAATTCTACAGCTGAGCAATGTCAGAGTCAAAGGAAGGAAGGGTTATTACATACAAGGAGAAATGAAAAAAAAAGCCATTGACTTTTCATCAGAAACAATGCATCACAGCAGACATCACTAATGGTAACTTTAAAGTGCTGAAAGAAAAAAAAACCTGTCATCCTAGAATTCTGTATAAAACAAAATATCTGAAAAAAAATGAAAGTAAAAGAAACATTCCCAAATAAACAAAATAATCACAAAAATCATCAGCGGCCAGTAAGCCCCCATCTCAATCTGCTTTCATTTATTACACTGTACTGTGATCACCTGGTATTATCTCCCCTGTTAGTCTGAAACCCTAACACAGAAACTTTGGATTGTTCACAACTGCATCCTTTCCACCTAGAGCTATAACTAATGTTTATAGAAGCTTTATAAATAATTTCTGGATAAACCATTGCTATTGGAGATCCATAATTTATTTTAGATTATGATTTAGCAGCATTCCAAACAGGGCAGTAACATGCAATTTTGTGTGTAATGGCTTTTGTATCTTTTGTCACATACATACAATGAAATATTATTTAGCCATAAAAAATAAGAAAATCTTGCCACTTGAAACAACATGTATGGACCTTGAGGACATTATGCTAAGTGAAATAAATCAGACAGAGAAAGACAAATACCATTTGACATCACTTATTTGTGGAATCTTGAAATAAGAAAGAGAGAGAGCTCATAGATAGAGAAAACAGACTGGTGATTGCCAGAGGTGGGGGGTTGGGAGGTGGGTGAAATGGGTAAGGGGGTCAAAGTCACAAAAATTTAGAAGTCGAGAATATAATATACAGCATGGTGACTACAGTTAATAATACTATATGGCATACTTGAAAGTTGCTAAGAGGGTAAATCTTAAATATTCTCATCATAGAAAAAAATTTTATAATTACGTATGGTGACGGATGTTACCTAGACCTATTGTGGTGATCATCATGTTATACCCCTGAAATTAATATAATGTTATGTGTCAGTTATCCTCCAGTTTAAAAATAGGTAAATTTAAGTGTTAACTGTAAGAAAGTGTTCCTATCATGAATAATAATAATAGTAATAATAATAATAATAAATAAAATAAGAAAGTGGGAAAAAACCTTCATAAATAATGGATATGTTTACAGCATGAATTGTGGTTATGGTTTCCTGGGTGTATTATACCTCCAAACACATAAAGTTGTGTACATAAATTAGGTACTTTCTGTATGTCAAAAAAATTAAAATTAAAAAAATTTTAAATCAATTGCTTAAGAGAATTACAACTATTCTTTGAACTAGAAGTAGGCAGAATTTTATCTTGTAGAGTTTATAAGAGAATGTTTTGCACTTCAGTCAATAGCATTCACAATTCAACAAATTTCTTAGATATCTTTCTTATAAGAGTGTCAATAAAACCTGATGTTATCAAACCTAAAAAGAAAGGAAGTGAGAGAGGGAGGAAGGAGAGAAGAAAGGAAGAGTGGAAGAAAGAAACTACATTTATAGCAACCAGTTTCTAACGTGGAATATTAAACAACAATTAAAACTACTAAAAATAAGGCTAAGGGCTGACCTTTGTAGAATCTTTTCTGCCTGAGCTTCAGAAATATGTATACCCAGTGATTTCAAAGCATCAATTATTTCTGAAGTTTCTATTACTCCTTTAAAAAGTGAAAAAAAGTCAAGTTAAAATATCTGAAAATATAACAAGGCAAAATATACTTAGAATGCAATAGTCTTAAAAAGCCCACGAGCTTTATATTTATAGGCTTATAATCCCATATTCACAACCCAAGGCCTAAAAAGCTCTAAAAACTAAAAGACTTTTTGTAAATTTGGCACCAAAATTGATTTGATGGCAAAACCTTCCTTAAGCTGTTATGAAGTTAATTTTAGTCAATTATTTATCTAATTTATCGTGGTTATTCATTTGTTTCACTGAAGAAAAAGTCATGTATACAATTGCACAGTGGTGCTCCAGACCTCACTTGGAGTATGAAGTAATACATCACATATGCACAATTTTACTTTTCTAAAATTCTAATTCTAAATTTCAAAACATATCTGGCCCCAAAGGTTTCCAATAAGAGATTATTAGACCTATAACAGATATTGATTATACTTACTTGGAAAAAAATTGAAAAGCTAATTCTGAAGACCTGATTCATTGGCATAAAAATAAGGCTACTCAATATTTTATAAGGTTACCTTTAGAAAAAACAACATTCTTAAAATACAGCACAAAACTCTTTTTTAACACAAGCATATCCTATGTTAAATAACTCAAATCAACTAATATACAAGCCTACCATGTATTTCAATCTCACATTGCTGAAGAAATCTGAAGGAAAAATTAAGTATTCCATATTGTCCTCAAACCTTAAACTACATATCTAATCATGTCACTCCCCAAGTCCAAATATCTTTGATTCTTCCCTTGTGTAAAATAAATCATTGAAGATATCTAGTCTTTTAAAATATGAAAACAACTTTTCAAATAAACAACCTAACCTACTTCCTGAAAGAATTATAAAAAGAGCAAACAAAACCTAAAGTCAACAGAAGGAAAGAAATAATAAAGATCAAGGAGGAAATAAATAAAATAGAGATAAGAAATAGAAAAAAATCAATCAAACCAAGAGCTGGTTCTTTCAAAGAATAAACAAAGTTACTTTGGAAGGTGGTGGTGATTTGAAGGGGATGAAAAAGGGATGCTTCTGAGATGCTAGTAATATTCTTCTTAATCTGGATTCTGTTTTCATGTTGTCTTTTTGCCTTGGGAAAACTCATGAAGATTTTACTTACAATTTATGCACTTTGTTATATATATTATACATCAATGAAATCTTTCCCCCAAAATAGTAAGTTAAGGCCAAATTTGAAACACCATATTAACTAGCTCTGACCTTGTCTGACAGTTCTCCAATTCTGCCACTGTTCGAGCTATTTTCTGCTCAGAAAATCCTTTCTTCAGGATAGAAAGCCCAAAACATAAAACTATGCATTTTACTAAACCTATGACAAATAAGGCAAGAATATACAATGGAGAAAAGACAGTCTCTTCAATAAGTGGTGCTGGGAAAACTGGACAGAGACATTTAAAAGAATGAAATTAGAACATTCACTAATATCATATACAAAAAGAAACTCAAAATGAATTAAAGATCTAAATATAAGACCAGCTACTATAAAACTCCCAGAGGAAAAGATAGGCAGAACACCCTTTGACATAAATTGCAGCAATATTTTTTGGATCCGTCTTCTACAGTAATGGGAACAAAAGCAAAAATAAACAAATGGTACCTATACGAACTTCAAAGCTTTTACACTGCAAAGGAAACCATGAACAAAACAAAAAGAAAACCCACGGACTGGGAGAAAATATTTCCAAATGATGTGACCGACAAGGGATTAATTTCCAAAATATACAAACAGCTCATACAGCTCAATATCAAAAACAAACAAACAACCCAATCAAAAAATGGGCAGAAGACCTAAATAAACATTTCTCCAAGGAAAACATACATATGGCCAACAGGCGCAGGAGAAGACACTCAACATTGCTAATCATTAGAGAAATGCAAATCAAAACCACAATGAGGTATCACCTCACATCAGAATGGCCATCATTAAAAAAAAAAGTCCACAAATAATAGATGCTGGAGAGGGTGTGGAGAAAAAGTAACCCTCCTACACTGCTGGTGGGAATGTATATTGGTGCAGCCACTATGGAGAACAGTACGGAGATTCCCTAAGAAACTAAAAATAGACTTACCGTATGGTCCAGCAATCTCACTTCTAGGTATATAACCAGAAAAGACAAAAAACTCTTAATTCGAAAAGCTACATGCACCCCATTGTTCACAACAGCACTATTTACCATAGCTAAGATATGCATTGGGCCTTGAAAGTTTCCAGCTAGTGAGTTTGATAGTACATCAGCGCACATGCATTCTCTTGTCTCCATTGATTGGCCCAAGGCCTGGAAAGCCTCCTGGGGCACAGAAAGGGGTGGAAAAAACTGAATCCTAGTATCAATGTTTAACACATATTAAGTGTGAGATGAACTGAGAGAATTCCAAGAGGAACAATGATGTCAGGAAGGACAGGAAGGGAAAAGATGTGATGTAGTGAGTCAGATCCAATAATAGGATCTGGGGGAAATGTTGGCTCCAGGGTCAGTGGTGCACACAAGATACCAGAAATTACCCCATCCCAGCCAGTCTGGAAGCACCTGTACACTTTAGGGGAAAGTGGCAGTATATTCATATGAATTGAAAAAGCGGTACTCTGAGGCCCAAAATATTCTGATATTGGACACCTTCTGATGAGGCATAGTAAGAGGGAGGAGTGTATTAGTTTCCTAGGGTTGTTGTAACAAAGTACCACAACCTGGGTAGCTAGAACTACAGGAATTATTGTCTCACAGTTACGGAGGCCAGAAGTCCGAAATGATGGCATTGGCAGGGCCATGCTCCTTCTGGAGATGCTCGGGGAGGATCTGCTCTATACTTCTCTCCTAGCTTCCAGTAGTCTCAGCTATTCCTTGCCTTGTAGACGTATCATTCCAAGCCTGACTCCATCATCAAATGACCACTTCACATCAGCTCCCTCTGTGCACATCTGTCCCTGTGTCCAGATTCCCCCTTTACATGACATTGACCTCATTTTAACTTGATTACTTCTGTAAAGACCAATTTCCAATTAAGGTCACAGTCTGAGGTACTGGGGCCAGGACTTCAACATATCTTTTGGGGGGAAACACAATTCAATCCATAACAGAGGAGATATTCCCTTTCCCACCCACAAAGAGCATCGTGGCCAAAGAAAACTGGCTGAGCTCTACACAAATGTGGTCACTGAGGCAGCAGCCAGGTGGTCCCTGACAGCAGGCAGCTCAAGCAGAGCAGCACCTCTGCAGGGCGGCTGGAGCCTGAGCTCGGCAGTCCACATAGGCGACAGCCCTGGTGTCCACGGTACAGTGTCATACCTGCTATCACAGCTCAGGTGCTCAAGATATAGGAAGCCAGTGGGAATTTGGACAGCAGCTCTAATAGAATGGTACCACTGCAGGACTTTGGGGGCTGAGCTATGATGTTCCAGTTTGACTAGTCAAGATAGAAATTAAAAGATCTGTATTTCCAATCACTGTATTACTTTGGATTGCCCTCTTGCCTCAGAAAGAGTATTCTCTATTATTACCAAGAGCTAAAAAGAAAAAAGGCACTGATTTTCAGGGACAATAGCAGTAGTTTTTACTAATGGCATTCTCATTTCACTGATTATCTGACACAGTGGATTTTCAGCTTACAAATATGATCATGGTGGTAACCAGTAATAAAAGAGTGAAATTCCAGAACAGCATAAGAATAGAACTATCAGTCTTAGACCAACAGCAAATGATGACCTGATTTACAGACATGAATAAGCAGTACTTCTTAAGCTTCTGGGTACTATTTTAGTAGGAGGACCCAGAAAGCCCTCAACTTCCTTCTGGAAAGTGAATGGAAGCCTGTAGCACTGCAATTTGGGTATTAAGGTAAATGCAGCCACTTTTGAGCTCACAGGTCACTGAAGCCCGTGACGTTCAGGTTATACTTTGTCTTACCCAAGAACTCATCAGTAGAATCCTTAAAACATCTTTTCTGGTTCACTTAGAATTTTTCAATTAACAAAAATCAGATTTAACAAAACTTAAAAATTAACATATATGTTTCTTAAATAGGGTATAATTAGTTTGTAATTCCCCATGGTGAATTAGCCACATGTGGATGCAGAAATGGTATTATATTTTTACATTTAGTCTCTCTGATTTAAGAGTCTATAACAACATAGTAGAGTATTCCTTTTCTATGCAAATCAGCGTGAATACTGATCATATGTATAAGAGTGAAATACTGGAAACATCCTAAATGTCTAACAATATGGGAGTCATTAAATAAACCTCCTCACCAACTGAGTATTTTAGTCATTGAAAATTATCTTTGTGAAGACTATTAAAAGAAGCGGAATGCTTACATTCACATTAAAAGAAAAAAGTAGAACACCAAACTATACATACAGCATGACTACAATTTCATTTAAAAAGAGAGAAACCAAGAAAGACATAGAGACAAAAAGTCTAGAAGAAAATATTAAAAATATATTAAAATGCTGAGTCTGATCTCTAGACAGCAGGGTTACAAGTAACTTTTACTTTCCTTTAGGAGCTTTTCTGTGTTATATAACTTTCCTACAACTGAAATATTTTCAAAATCAACAAGAAAACAAGAAATGTAACTTTTTAAACTACCATTATACTTTCAGCTCATTTATTGCAAAAAAGTGAAGAGGTCTACTCACCAAGTCAAGAAGTTTTAAATTCAGAGGACAAAAATTATTTTTAAAAGGTTAACAATACAGAAACGTTGATACTAATAAATATAGTTTATATATTATTCTTAGAAATTAAAAAATTACTGCTAGACAAGTGATAGACACAATAGAACCTCTGATATTAGGAGTGGAGTAAGTTAAAGGCCAATAAAAATATACTTATTACTGATAGTGGTTATTCATGTTAAGCTAATTGTGGATAACACACACACACACCATCATTATTTCTGTCCAGACTATTAAATGCCAGCCTCATTTTTCTCTCATGTTCTTTAAGGTACTGCATAAATTCTTCGAAGTCCAATTTCAAATCATCATTGGTATCTCCAGCTTTAAAAATATCCTACAAGAAAAAAGAAACTCATTACAGAGACGTATTGCAGGTAAAGCTACTATACCATGCTAACATTGGCACGTTTCACTCATACCTATTATGACTTCTATCAGCATCCACTGTCCTCGTTTCTCAGTCACCACTACAGAGCTAAATACATCAGGTGATTTTTAATTTGCACAATACTAAAGTCGATAGCCACCATCTCATTCCAAATAATTAGAAATCTTACATGTAAGTATTTACCTGAGGCAAACAATGAATGCCAAATATCTTGAGAGAATAAAGATACTAAGATACATATAGTCTTTGCCATCAGAGAGTTTACCCTCTATTAACTAAATGGGATAAAATATGTGGAATTCTAGAATGATCCACAGATTAATGATTTGAGATCAAGCCTTAGGAAGCAAGAGTGTATGTTCAGATCTCACCGGGGTATTCTGTTTTTCTAAATAAAAAATTAATCATCATAATTTCAAAATGTACATCATATATATTTCCAGAAGACTCCTACCTCAAAGGCACAAACCATTTCTTGTTCATTTTTGTACCATCAATGTCTGGCATAAAGTATGACATTCAAAGGCCCTTAATCAACCTCCATGGAGTTAATAAATACTGTGAACTGGGCAATGGACTAGGTTCTAGAGATTAAAAGACAAGAAGACACAGTCCCTGCCCTGAAGGAAGTGACAGACAAGTAGAGACCATTCACATAGCCAAAGAGAATTTGTTAGGTGACATAATAGGAATGTATTCAAGGTACAGTAGAGTTTGGGGGGATTCAGGAGAGCCTTCACAGGGGAAGAGGGCTTGAGCTGAGACCCGCAGAGAAAAATTGGCATCAGCTGGGCAGACAAATGGGAAAGGGCACTCCAAGAATATGTGACAGTATTTGATTAGAAAAAACACAACATTAATGATATGGATAATAATAATAGCTAATATTTATTGAGCACTTACTTCTCAGCACTTTATACGTACAGACTCATTTAGTCATAACAATCCTAAATAGCTGCAATTTGCTAAGGACAAAAATGCAAGGGAGAAAAGGAGGAGATAAGGTAGGCAGGGGAGAGATCATGACAGGACTTACATGCCACGAAAAGGATTTCAAATTAATTCTGTAGGTAGTGTTTCCCAATGAGTGGAATACATACGGTGCTTACATGGAAATAGTATTAAATAACACTAAATCACAATGAGAAAATTATTCCTGTTTAATTACCTATAAATCATTCTGATTACATCATGGAGAACATCTCAGTTTGGGGAACATGCCTCCATAGTTACCAACTTTAAAAAAAAAATCATAGTAGAGTAGCCCCTCTCCCTGCCCATCTAAGGTTTCACCTTCTGCAGTTTCAGTACCCATAGTCAACCGTGGAAAATAAATGGAAAATTCCAGAAATAAACAATACATAAGTTTTAAATTGTGTGCCGTTCTGAGTAGTATGATGAAATCTCACTCCACCAGGCTCCATCCCACCCAGGACATGAATCATCCCTTTGTCCAGGTATCCCGGCTGCCAGTCACTTACTGGTTGTCTAGGTTATGAGGTTGCCTGTCAAGGTATCACAGCGCTTATGTTCAGGTAACACTTATTTTACTTAGTAATGGCCCCAAAGCACAAGAGCAGTGATGTTGGCAATTTGGATTTGGCAAAGAAGCCATAAAGTGCTTCCTTTAAGTGAAAAAGTGAAAGTTCTTGACTTAGTAAGGAAAAATAAATTGTACGCTGAGGTTGCTAAGGTCTACGGGATGAACGAATTTTCTACCAGTGAAATTGTGAAGAAGGAAAAAGAAATTCATGCTAGTTTTGCTATAGCACTTCAAACTGCAAAAGTTACAGCCACAGTACGTAGTAAGTGCTTGGTTAAGATGGAAAAGGCATTAAACTGTACAATAAGATATTTTGAGAGAGAAACCATATTCAAATAACTTTTTCTTACAGTATATTGTTATAATTGTTCTATTTTATTGTTAGTTATTGTTAATCTCTTACTGTGCCTAACTTATAAAGTAAACTTTATCACAGGTATGTTTTTGTAGGAAAAAAACAAAGTATATGTAGGGTTCAGTTCTATCTGCAGTTTCAGGCATCCACTGAGGGTCTTGGAACGTATACCCCAAAGATAATGGTGGACTACTGTACGTTGTTTGTTTCCATTTATATGAAACTTCCAAAAAAGGAAAATTTACAGAGACAAAAAGCAAATCAATTGTTGCCTAGGGGTAGAGATGGGAGTTGAAGCTGCAAAGAATGGGCACAAGGGATCTTTGTTTTTGAACTGACAGACATATTCCAAAAGCATATGGTGGTAATGTTACACAACTGTATAATTTTTTACTAAAAATCACTGACTGTACACTTAACAATAGGTGAATTTCATAGTATGCAAATTATACCTAAATAAATATATTCCAAAAAATTAATACATAGATCTTAAATGTTCTCACCACACACACACACACACACACACAAAGGTAATTACATGAGGTTTGATGTGTTAACTAACCTTACTGTAGTAATCATTTTACAACATATACATATACAAACCATCATGTTGTACACCTTTAACTTGCACAATGTTATATGTCAATTATACCTCAATAAAGCTGGAAAAATTAATGCAGTAAAAGCATTTAATTATGCACAGTATTCTTTCTTTATTCATCATTTTCCCTTTATCCCATGTTTTCCTCTTTCTTAGATTTATTTTTCATTTTATTAGAACTCCATTCTCAAGAAGTCTCTCCAAACTTTGAGGGTAACAAACTTGGTATATCCCAAATTGGGTTTACTTTAAATGATAGTTTGGCTAGATTTCAGCTTTTAGTTTCCAAATAATTTTCCCCACACTCGGGGATCTCATCCAATATCCAAGCTCTGCATGCATAACGCCAACGATGTTTATCTCTAACCCTGACGTCTCCTCTGAGGTTTAGACTCAAATACAAAACTATTACTTGATATAGCCACTTGGATTTTTTAAAGGAATCTCAAATGTCCAAACAAAGAAAGATTTATTAATCACTTGCCCCACCTCACTCCTCTGCAATTCTGCCTAATTTTAGCAAATGGCACCACTATCCATCCAGTTGTTCAAACCAAAAATCCTGGAGTCATTCTTGAATTTTTCCTTTACCTCACACTCCATATCCAATTAACCAACCAATCCTGTCAGCATTACTTGCAGAATACATCACTATGGTAAATTCTCTGGTACACTGCCCACATCCCCCCACGGAATGAGAGTGGCTGAGAGTACTGGTGACTGACATCTCTCAGTTGAGCCCCTCCCTTCATGTTGTCCAGGGCTGAAAAGACTCACCATGCCTAAAGTCACTCCCTGGAGCAGCCCACATTCACTAAATGGGGGAGCAGGTGAAGGAAGCAGGGACAGGCAAAAAAGGCCTGGCCCTCTTGCCTCAGGACAAGACAACTCTGAAAGGCTATCCCAGATTCAGAGTTCCTCTTGAATTGTCTAAAGCTTCTGCTGCAACTCCATCACAGTTCAATTTCTCCCTCTGTCCAATCCTGCTTCCTCTAGCTCTCACAGGTATTAACCCGAAGAGCACTCCCCAATAAACTTCCTGAGTATGAATCTGAGTATTAGAGGCAGTTCTCATGGAATACAACCTTTAACAGCTGGTACCAGAAATGGTCCTAGGAAGCAGACCCCACATGATACACCATCACTGGGGCTAGATGGTGACCTGGGATGGAAAGACAATGTGCTAGCTGATGCAGTATCTCAGCTTTTAAGGAATTCAGGAGAAATACTAATCATAATAACTATGGAATTGGATGGATGTTGCTGGAAGCATCAATGCACTGAACAAAAGGCTGAGAATGACACAGCGCCAAAAACATGGTAGATAGATAGATAGATAGATAGATAGACAGACAGACGTATCTATATATATGTGATGGAATATTATTCAGCCCTAAAAAGGATTTTGGCACATGCTACAACATGGATGGACTCAGAAGACATTATGCTAAGTGAAATAAGCCAATCACAAAATGACAGATACTGTATAAGTCCACTCATATGAAGTACATACAGTAGAAAAGTCATAGAGTCAAAAAATAGAATGATAATTGCCAGAGGCTGGAGGGAGGGAGCAATGGGGAGTTATTGCTTAATGGATATAGATATTCCATTTTAAAGATGAAAAGAGTTACTGAGATAGATGGTGGTGATGGTTGCACATTATGAATGTATTTAATACCACTGAACTGTACCCTTAAAAATGGTTAAGATGGTACATTTTATGTTACATAAATTTTATCACAATTTTCCCACCCTCTGTCATAAAGCGACCTGATCCATCTCCATATTCACAGAGCATCATGCTGGTCCACTATATTGATGGCATTATGTTAACTGGACTAGATGAACAAGAAGTAGCAATATGTTAGAGGCCTTGGTAAGATACATGCCCTCCAGAGGATGGGAAATAATAGTCGATGAAGATTCAGGGGTCTACCACATCAATTAAGTATTTCCAGAACCAGTGGTCTAGGGCATGTCAGGATATGCCCCATCATCACTACCACCAAAATAAAGGGCAAATGCTTGCATCTCACACCTCTCTAAGAAGGAAATACAGCATCTGAGGCCTCTTTGAGTTCTGGGGGTATATTTCAAAACTGAGAAAGCTGCTCTGATCCATTTCTGAGGAACAAGAAAGGCTGACAGATTTTAATGGGGTTCATAGTGAGAAAGAGTTCTTCAACAGGTCCTAGGCATAGAGCAAGCAGCCCTGCCTCTTGGGCTACCTGATCCAGCAGACTCTATGGTATCAAAAGTGTCAGAGGCAGGAAAAGATATTGCATGCAGTTTATAACAAGCTGTAAAAGGAGAACCTACAGCAGAAAACTGTAATAGTTCCTGGCATGCTATGGGGCCCTGGCAGAACAGAGTGCTTATAGCCAGGATGGATTATCATGAGTTGAGTTCTATCAGAACCACCAGGTGAGAAGTCTTGGTAAGCCAAGTAGCAATCCATATGATGGAACAGTACATTGAGATCAAGCACAAATAGAATCAAAGAGCATAAGCAAGTTACACAAAGACTGGTCCAGATCTCCATGCCCCACCCCTGTTATACCATCACCTCTCCTTAAACTCATTCCTATAACTACAGGAAGGTTCATTATGATGGGCTGACAGAGGAGGAAAAAAGATGAGCTTGGTTGGATGGGTTTCTGATTATGTGAGTGAAAACTGAAAATAGCCTGATATACACTATAGCACCACTCAAGAATAGTCCAGAAAGACAGCAATGGGGAAATTGGCCCAGTGAGAAGAATTTCAAGTAGGGTCTGATCATTCACTTCACAAAGAGAAGTAGCCAGAGATAACAATATATAGAAACTCACGAATAGTGGTGAGTACCTTGGTTGGGTATTAGTGGCCTAAAAGGGAAAAAATTGGAAAATCAGAGACAAAGAGGTCTGGGGAATATGCATGAGGATAGATCTATGGGAGTGAAGATAAAGTAAAAATATTCTCACATTATATGCTTGTGGGAGCCCATGATTGGGTTAACAAATTGTAACAGATCCCAGCCACTTATCTCCTTAAAGAGCAAATGTGCTTAGTAACCGACTTGCTTGCATGGTTGAGGTTTTAGCAACAACCCAGGCCCTCGGCTATAAATGCTGGGCAGGCCTGCTATTAGATAGTCATCTATCCCCAAAACAGCCTTGGGCTGGAATGGTAAACAAGTTATAAAAAGCTGCAGACTCAGAGGTGAGAAGGCTGGTTAGCCAATGACAGGTAAGATCCCCTGAGAGGGGCAACCTAAGACAGGCACAGCCATCTGAGTCCAAGAAAAATGTTGTTAAGCAGCTGATTCTCATATGTTCCGCCCTGATAAGCTGAAAGGCTCAACACGAATATGATTTACCAATAAGGTTCTCCTGACCTCGAGCCAAACACCAACAATAAACAAAGCCTTGTACTCATTGTGATCCCACCCTGTACTCCCTAAATACCTGCATTCCTCCTTTGACTGTACACAATAAATACGGGAGCGTTTGAGAGGCTCATGGAGTTGGCTCCCGACTCCCTCTCTCTCTCTTGACTTTTTTCCACAAAGTCTCAAGTAATTCATTCCATTTTGGTGGGACTTCTGCCAGCCAGAACCCACAACTGGTGACGAACCCACATATGGTTACTACCATAGAAGAGGTTAAGAAAAAAAACAAAAAAACTAAGTAGACAGAATGACTGAACCAGTTGAGGTCAGCCAGACTCTCTCATCAACTAACATAATGAACACCAGTGCTGACACAGTGGGCTCTTGAATGGAGCAGCCATGGTAGTGGAGATATAGGCTATTCACAGTGAGTATGGGTCCTACTCACCAAGTGCCTAATACAGCTAATGCTGCTGTCAAGTGTCTGAACTACTAGAATGAGAAAATAATACTGAGCCACTGACACCACACCATCCTTTCAAGGAACCTTCCAGCCACTGAGCAACACATTGATTACTCTGAAGCTATTCCACCCTGAAAAGTGCAGTGTTTCATCTTGAGTGGAATTGACACATATTCTAGGCATGTGTTTGGCTGACCTGCCTGCACAGCCTCAACCAGCAGGACAATCAAAAGTTAAAGAGTGTTTGATCTTTCAGTATGTGCTTATGTATCACACTGCACTGGACCAAAGGTCCTATTATACTGCAAAGGGGCCATATAATGACACTAGGACCCACAAGTCGTAGCACATAAAGCACTACACAGAAGCCGCTGGCCTGACATAGCCACAGAACAAAATAAGTGGTTCTCTTCCAAGTGACAGTTTAAAGATGATACCCTTTGTGAGTGGAATACCATTCTCAAAAACATAGTATATATCCTAAATGAATATTCACTCTAGGGTTCTATATCCCTACCATTCCTCCCTGATTCCTACCTCTCCCTCAAGTTTATTCTCTGATATTCCTTCTCAGGTAAGAAGGAGCCTAAGATACTTGACAGGCTGAGACGCAGTGTCCTGGAAGTCTGGCCTAAGAAGGAAGTAGAAACAAAGACTATCCTAAGAGATGGGGCCCAGGGACAAAATAAAAATAAAACTATGTAGATGGTTTGATTAAGCTATCAATCTGAAGGAACTAGGCAGAGTGGGAGGACACAGGACTGCGATAATAAGATAAAAATTAAATCAGAGCAATACATTTTGGAGCACAGATCTCTCAAGGAATTTCCTGGGCCATGGGAAGGATTTGGACCTCCAGTACACACACACACACATACATACACACACACACACACAGGTAGCTGAAACTAGCGCGGTAGTATCTGAACACTTGTTTTGCATTGATAGAAGGGAAACAATAATTGTTTTCTCTTGATATCCTGAAACTTCCTTCTAAACAGTTTTTAAATAATCAAGTCAAGACCGTACAGAGAAGGAAGACATCTTTAATTTATGCAAGGTACTAAAACAATCAGCTGAAGTGTAAACCCATGGACTATGGTCTAACTCCCCCTATGCTTCGGTGGGGATGTCAGAAAGAGAGGGCAGCTCTGGGGACCCGCCTGTGACTGCCGTTTGGAGAAGATCCTGAAGCGTGAACCCTGGGCCGTGAACGTCCCAAAAAAAGGGAAGGTCTTGGGCTCCTGCATTCAAAAAGGCTAACGTGGCCCCTGAAATTCTGTGCAGGTTCAGTAAATGTTGAGCGAGTCACCATAAACCCACTCAGCATCTCCCGAAAAGCCCAGGAGAAGGCTTTGGTCATAGTGGAAAGTGGCTGTTTTAAGTGGAAAGTTGCTGTTTTAAGAAGTTACTGTTTTAGTGGAAAGCGGTTGTTTTAAGAAGGTGGAGAAGGTGTTTCTCCGGGCTGCGGTACTTACCCTGCGTGAAGGGGCTCAGGGAAGGAAGCCGACCCTCGCTCCAGGGCCCTGGGGAGCAGTTCTGGAAAGCGCGAGTCTCACTTCAGCCTCTGCCCAGTGTCTCCAAACGCGCGGGGCCACATTCTTGCGGCCACTCACCTTCTCCGGGTGCAGGCCAAACGAGGAGCTCCAGTTTTTCAGGCCCTCCCGGAGCTCGACGATGTCCAGCACCCCGTTCCCGTCGTGGTCCAGGTCTTGGAAGAGCATCTCGTACTGGAAGTAGTCCTCGTCGCTGTGGCAGGTCGCCGTGGGCAGCACGAAGCCCCGCAGCCAGCGCAGCATGGCGGGGCGCGGCGCCACCGGCCGCCTCTCCTCCCAGCCCCAGAGAGGCCGTCCCGCCCGCGGCCGCGCCACCTGCCGCCGCTCGACGACGCCGCCGCCGCCGCGCCTGCGCAGGGCGGCGGGGCCGCGCGGGCGGCGTGGCCGCTGGCAACCGCCCCGCGGAGCCGCCGCGGTTCCGAGCCGCCTGGGCCGCGGCGACGCGCGACGGCCGGCCTGCCCGGAAGTCGGAGTGAGGCGCCAGACGCGGCGGCAGCCAGCGCCGCCCCGGCCTGCGGTCGAACGGGGTTCGCGGGGATCTGGGCGAGAGGAGCGGCCCCCCGAGGCGGTGTCGAAGGAGCGCTCGGGCGTCGAATCTCCCGCCGCAAGCTAAGCGCCTGCAGCCGCCGCCGAGTTTCTCCGACCTGCACCTCCGGCCGGACCGGCCGGCGCCCCAGGGTAGGGCGCCGCCCCGCAGTCGGGCCCCGCGGACTCCGGCGAGGTGGTTTGAAGAGGGCGGTCCTCCTGAGGGGCCTCCGCCCTCGGTCTCGGTCTCCCTCTTTCCCTCCCTGGGAACCTGGGGTTGTTTCCAAGAACCTGCCTCCGCCTCAGCTCCCACTTTCTCCTTGATCCACTGCAGTCTCATCTCAGCCACCCCTACCTACCTTACTGGGCTTTCTCCTCACAAAATCCGTAGTACGTTTTTAAATCTTCGCCCTGTTTAATCCCAGTAGTTTCTGGCCACGCCCTCCGTCCTGAAACACCTTTTCTTTCATCTTCCGGAACACCAAGCGTTTCTGCCATTCCTCAAGCTCTCTCACAGGCTCCCACAAAGGAGCCTGAGATCAAAAATTGAGGCTCCAGAGAATTGCAGTAGACAGGGTTGACGGATTGTGTAAAAACCTAGTTCTCTGATTTGTTGCACTGAAGCTTTCCGTCCCCAATCCCTAGTCATGTCCTTTGAAAGTCGGTGGCACAGTCTAATGACAGGCCCAGATCAGTGTTTTAAAAAGTACTTTGGGGGGTCTGGGTATAGCTCGGTGGCAGAGCACATGCTTAGCATGCACGAGGTCCTAGGTTCAATCTCCAGGACCTCCATTAAAATAAATAAGTAAATAAATAAACCTAATTACCTCCCCCAAAATAAACAAAAACAAATAAAAATAATTATTTTTTTTAAAGAACCAAGGTAGAATAGTCAGCCTCAGTAAGAAAGAGAGACACTATCTTGAAATATAACTGATACTAATGATGCTATCTCAGGGTGACATACCACTTTTCATGTGCTAGGGCAGATCTAACCATTTTAACATATATTAAATTTAATAGTCATAAAAACCCCATGAGGTAGGTCCTACTATTATCTTACAATTCCCTTGTTTATTTTTTCTCCCTTGGTCATGTTAGTATGACAGAACCACCCTGCCTAAAACCAACTATGCCTACTTCATGTCTGCTCCCATGCAGCAAAACGTGGCTGAAAAACTTACACCCATACTGACCTGTCTCATTTTAAAATCATGATCGTAAAATCTTAAATGGGCCTTTCTTTTCCCCCTGGAATGATACCGTATCTCCCTTGTCCACTTACTCTCCCAACATACCAAAGACCATTATTTCATACTTTGCCCACTGTCCTAAAACTTCTAAAACTAGATGATCCTAAAATTCATATGGCAATGCAAGGGACTCAGAATAGCCAAAACAGTGCTGAGAAAAAAAGAAACAAGAGGACTCATATTTTTCTAATTTCATACTTACTTCAGAGCCACAGCAATGAAGACAATTGTGGTACTGGCATAAGGATAGACATACGGATCAACAAATAGAATTTGAATCCAGAAATAAACCTTTAACATGCATAGTCAATTGATTTTCACCAAGTGTGCCAAGACCATCCAGTGGAGAAAATAGTCTTTTCAACAAATGGTATTGAGACAAATGGATATCTACATGCAAAAGAATGAAGTTGGACCCCTGCCTAACACCATATACAAAAATTAATTCAAAATGTAGACCTAACATGAGAACTAAAACTATAAAACCCTTAGAAGGAAGCATAGATGTAAATCTATGTTCTTGGATTAGGCAGTGGTTTCTTAGATATGACAAAAAATGCAATGGTAACAAAAGAAAAAATAAATAAATTGGACTTAATCAAAATTTAAAACTTTTGTGCTTCAAAGGATATTATAAAGAAAGTATAAGACAACCCATGGAATGGGAGGAAATATTTGCAAATCATATATCTGATAAGGGATTTGTGTCTATTATATACAGAGAACTCCTACAACGCAACTATAAAAAGACAATTAGTAATAGATGATGGTACCACTTTTTATTCACAAGGATGGCAAAAGCAAAAAGATAAATAATAACAGGTGTTGACAAGGATGTAGAGAACTGGGACCCTCATTCACTGCTAGTGGAAATAAAATGGTGTAGCCACCTTAGAAAACTGGTAGTTCTTACCAAAAAAGTTGAACATAGGGTTATCTGATTTCCCAGCACTTCCACTCCTAGATATATTCCAAAGAGAAAGAAAACATGTCCATACAAAAACTTGTACTTGATTTCATACTAGCATTATTCAAAACAGTCAAAAGGTGGAAACAGCCCAACTGTCCATTAACTGATGAATGGACAAACAAAAGATGGTATATCCATATAATGGAATAATATTCAGGAAAAAAAAGAATGAAATATTGGTAGATGCTACCACATGGATGAACCTTGAAACCATTTTGCTGAGTGAGAAGAAGCAAGTCATAAAAGACCATATATTGTATAATTGCATTTATATGAAATGTCCTGATTAGACAAATCTGCAGAGACAGAAATTTGTATTTTTCAGGGAATGGGGGAGTTGGGGCTGGGGAGTGACTGCTGATGAGTATAGAGTTTATTTTTGGAGTGATGAAATGTTCTTGAATTAGATAGTAGAGATGATTGCACAGCCCTGAAGACACACTGAACACTTCAAAATGGTGAATTATATGGTATATGAATTATATCTTAATAAAAATTTTATGACTAAAAAAATCCTGTCATACATGGCATTCCTCTGGTCAGAACCCTCCAGTAGGTTCCCAGTTCACCTAGAGTAAAAATAAAGTCCTTTCTATGATTTGCAAGCCCCTGATAAATCTGGATCCCCACTCACTCTCTGACCTCATCTCCTACTAATCTCTTCTGGCTCAATCCAGCTGTACAAGCATGCTTCCACCCTAAATGTTCTTCCTGTGAATGTATGCATGGCTCAAGCCCTCACTTCTTTAGCGTCTCTGCTCAGAGGTATCTTTTCAGGAAGGCCTTTCAGTCCCTAATGCTGTCTACTCTCCTTCCCTACTTTGTTTTTCTCCATAATCCTATCACTAACACACCACGTTTATCAATTGTTTATTTTCTATCTCCCAATGAAAGAATGTTGAGCTCCCCAAAGACCCTCTCTTTTGTTTGTTGTACCTAGAACAGAGCCTGTTACATGCAACTCAATAATTATTTACTGAATGAATAAATCTGCATTTTTAAGGTGAGAGAATTCAGGCACAGAGAGGTTAAGGAAATTGTGAAGCCATATCTGAACTCAAGCAGTCTGAGCCCATGACCCTAATTGCTATCCTAAGCACTGATAAGAATTAAGAAGTCTGGTGGGGTGGAAGGTACTCAGGATTAGCAAGAAGGGAGGAAGTTGGACAAGGAAAGTCATGCTTGATGGTCTATCAGAATCAGCTACAAAAGTGACCAAAGTGAAACTGGACACTACTAACATAGAAAGTAGGCCATTATTATTTTGTAATCCTGCCCCAACCCCCCAAAAAACAACTTACTTACATTCTTCCTTTTGTTTTTTCTGAATCAAGTAACTATAACTGACTTGGAGTAGCTAATTATTATAACCCAAAATTATTCACAAGGAAACCCAGAACAAAAGTAACATGAGCCAAATCAGACTGCTAACCCTAGTTAAAATGGGAAGTAAAACAATGTCATTCGATCGCCCCAGTGGTCTGGAGATCAGGAAAGAGGTTAAAAAAAAAAAAAAGCAGATCTGCAAGTTAGTAATATACCAACTATAATGTAACCCAGTAACAGATGGAGTCACCAAGAGAGAGTGGTTTGTGTGCAAGGAGTGAAGAGGGAAGATTAAGGTCAACACTTACAGGAAACTAGCTTGCGATCCTGAGGAAGAGAAGCTAGCAAAACAGACTGTAAAAAACATATTTTCTATTTAGTCATTTTAAAATGTATTTTTGATTAAAATTTTTTCAATTGTATTATATTTTCAGATCTAATAAATCTGTTTTAAGTCCATCATAGAAACAGACTCACCTCATAAAAAGTAATATCTACGCCTGCATACAGTACAACAGTCAGAAGACTAGGAATTTAGCTTTTGTTAAAGCCTCTAATCCTTTCAAGCTTCCAAATCTTCCTGGCACAATCCAATATCCCAGAGGACTGTCCAGTTCTACTTACAGCCAAATTCATTTTTAAAACCTGAATGTGAAAGAATGTTATAAGGTCATTGGTCAGTTATCCAACCCAGGGCAGTCTCATAAATAGTGACCTACAGAGCTCATCCACTGCTACAGAATTAAAAAGAGAAAACAATCATAGATCAATGACAGTATATCATACAGTAGGAAATATACAATTTCCTACTGTTCCCTGGAATATTTTAGTTTTGCATACAAGTATTTTACAAATACATTGCTTAAACGCTTTTACCAAATTTCTGAATTTAACTTTTTAGGAAGCTAGAGTATCTGTATCTGGCTCTTACCTTCTTTGTGTCCAAATTACATAATAGGATAGCCAGAGCTATTGTACTGTGGCTCAGATAAGGAACCCAAAAGAGAATATAAATTGGTGCAACCACTATGGAAAACAATTTGGAGGTTCCTCAAAAACTTAAAAGTCCATTGACCCAGCAATTCCACTTCTGGGTATAACACCCAAAGGAAGTGAAAACAGGATTCCAAAGGGATATGTGCACCTCCGTGTTTACTGTAGCATTATTCACAATAGCCAAGATACTGAAACAAGCTAAATGCTCATCAACAGATGAATGGACAAAGAATATGTGACACATACAGATATATATACACACACAATATAATGTTATTGAGCCATGAGAAAGGAGGATATCCTGCCATTTGTGACAACACAGATGGACTTCGAGCACATTGTGCCAAGTGAGATAAGTGAGACAGAGAAACACAAGTACAGTATATCATTTACAAGTTGAATCTAAAGAAGCCAAGCTTGCAAAAACAGAGAAAAATGGTGGTTACCAGGGGATGGGAGGTGGGGGGATAAAATAGATGCTGTTTAAGGGTACAGGCTCGCAACAAGCAGGAAATAAGCTCTAGAGATCTACCACACAGTATAGTGAATACAGACAACAATCTTGCCCTATAATCAACCACCTTCCTAAGAGGCTAGAATTTAGTTATTCCAACCATTAAAAAGAAAGGATAATTATGAATGTGATAGAAGTATTGCTATAATGCATAAATTTATCAAATTAACATGTTGTACACCTTAAATTTACACAACATTATGTGTCAAATATGTTCAATTAATAAAAGAACCTGAAAGTAAAGCTCCTACAACCTCCTTGCCCAACCTGAGTATCCTAATAAGCTGGTATTAGAATTTCACAAACATCTACACATGTGCATATAAACACACACCTCTTGTGAATAGTAGAGAGTTTTTTAATTAAAAAAAATGTATATGACAGCACACACACACAAACACAAGTTAACATGAAAAAGACACCCCCCACCAAAAAAAAGTAGAGGAAAGACAGACTAAGGAATTTATCCAAATAAAAAGATATTAAAGAGACCTGACACATGATCTTGGATTGGATCCTGAACCACTTAAAAAGAAATTATTATAAATTTGACACAAGATTGTAAAATGACTATAACTCAATAAAAAAAAAGTTTAAAAAAAGAAAGAAATTATCATAAAGACTAGACCATTATTAGAACAAGTAACAATGCCATTTGAATAAGAACTGTGGATTAGATGATAGTACTCTATTGTTGTATTTCCTAATTTTGATAACATACAAAAGAAAGTTCTTTGTTCTTAGGAAATTCACAGTGAAGTTTTTAAAAGTAAAAGGGGCACAATATTTCCAACTTTCTCTCTCTACATCTCTACATACACACACACACATATGTATGGAGAGAGAATGCACAAATGAGGCAAAATGTATATTGGGAATTTGTGTAGGGTATCTAGGGTTTCCTTGGACTAATCTAAGTTTAATTTGAAATTATATTACTATAGAAATGTATCCTCCCCGACCACAAAAGAACACAAGCAGAACTCCCTACCGTATACATATCTTGTACATTTTTGTTCTAAGATTTGTCTTTGCTAAGCCACAACCTCTCCACTAATCCTGGCAATGCAAAAGCTGATACAACATTTCTACCAGGTATCTGGAACCCTTGGGGAAATGACAGAATGGACTGGAAAGGCTAAAAGGAGCAGACACTAGGCAAAAAGGAAAACATAACAGAAGAGCCTGTCAACATTGAAGATTAGTATGAGAGAAAGAGCTGTAGCTCTTTACCAAGTGTATGGGTCTCGATTTTATGCTATTTATTCCTTTTTCACTGAGAATGCTATAACAGAAATGTTTATGTGGGAATCTCCTTACCTCCTACTAAATCAATTGCCTTAGATGCCAATGTGGAACTATATAATCTGAAGGAAGTACTGCTTATCCTAGATTATATACAAATATGGTCAGACACATACACAGGTCAGTTTAGACCTTGAAGGGAAAATAATCTTAAAATTTAAAAACCGTATGCAAAATCTATGTTATTTTTAAAAATTGGATGTTTCAGCCTTATAATTACGAAGGAGTAAAAAAGTGTCAAATCACAGAAAAACATATTCAAAATATATTTAAATTACTTACAGCTGCTCTGACTCATAGCTCTAAAATTAATCACTTTTGTGTTTAATCCAGGGTCTCTGTGTTTTCCTTGCAGTCATTAATTTAGAATTTAGAAAAAATAAAGAACAACATAACAAACTGAAGACTTGAAAACAAGTATAACTAAATTCCTCAGAGGAATTCAAGAGTGTGTTGCAACTAGGAGGATGGTCAGTATTCACAAATCAGTCAGTGTGATGCACCACATTAACAAACTGAAGAATAAAAATCATCTGAATAGATGCAGAAAAGGCTTTTGACAAAATTCAACGTCCATTTATGATGAAAACTCTCAACAAAGTGGATATAGAGGGAACATACCTCAACATAATAATGGCTATATATGACTTACAGCCAACATCATACTCAGTGGTGAAAAGCTGAACGCATTGTATGGTGACAGATGGTAACTAAACTTACTGTGGTGATCATTTTGCAGTGTATGAAAATATCAAATCACTACGCTGTACACCTGAAACTGACATAATACTGTAAGACAATTATACTTCAGGGGAAAAAAAGAAAATTAGTAACAAATGTTTTTTAAAAAGGAATATATTGTATCTAGGTTGGAGGAGGAAAGCTAGGCATACTGAAAATTAAAATTTGCATCATTGAAAAAAAATTCAGCAGACTGGCTGAAGAGCAACATGGAAACAGCTAAGAACTAAATTCATGACTGGCATACCAACTCAATGAATTCTCTCAGAATATAATTCAGGAGGGTAAAGAAAGGGGAAGTATAAGAAAAAAGACTCATGGGCTTTTGGATGATATCACCAGTAATTCCAATAGACATCAAATGAGAATTCTAGAAGAATTCTAGAGAGAAGTCAAAAAAAAAATCCAAAATTTAATACAGAATTTCTCAGGGCTGGGAACATGCAGACATTTTCGTTAAAAAAGATCCAAATTAACTGAGTAATATGAAGAAAAACAGTCCAATACCATTTCATGGTAAAATTTCATAAAAACAAGGATTAAGAGAAAAATCCTAAAAGCTTCCAAATTCTTAGAATTAATAAGAGTGCTGTAGAGTTGTTGGATACAAGCTTAACTTAAAACCCACGAGTTTTCACATATACCAGCAATAAACATTAGCAAACTATAATAGAACACATTAACAGCAACAAATAGCACAAGGCATAAAGTAACATAAAAGCCTCAAAATGTGTAATACCTGCATAAGAAAATGACAAACATTATCAGAGTATAATGAAAGATCTAAATGGAGAGAGACACATACCTTGTTCCTGGGCAAAAAAATTCAATATTGTAATAGTCATTTCTTCCCCCCAAATTCATTCAGTACAATTAAGAGTCAAAATCCCAGTTGGCTTGTTTTGTGTGTGTGTGTGTGTGTGTTTTAAGAAGCTTGGCAAGCCTATTCTAATTTCATATGGAAGGTAAAATGCAAAAAAAAAAAAATTAAAAAAACAGCAAGAAACTCCAGCTTAAATATCATGGCTCTGGTGACACAACTCTGTAACAGATTTTCCCTACTCAATAACTGCTAATAATAAGAGAATTGTGGCTCATTTGAAAAAGATTAGCCATACTTTTCACTACAGATAGCAATTACATTTTTTTCAACAGCAATTACCTCTAAGAAGTAGATAAAAGACTATGCAGTAACACCAGCCAAAGAAGCAGAAGCAAATTTCTCAATAATTCCTATATTGGGTCCTTCAGAAGAAAGATACTACTTGAACTATATTAACAAGAGTTCAAAAGTATGTTAGTGCTCAAAAACCCCAGAGGGCATGCAACTTATTCAATATCAATGAATACCTGGGCATTGAATTTATAGTTAAAAACTGCAGTGCACAGTACCGAGTACCTGAATATTGCCATGCACATTAGATAGGAGGTCTCAACCTTAACTGTAGAGATTTCTTCCTGTGCCTCTTTTTGACTAGAATAAGACCTGCTATACAGCTACATTCAATAAGCGTAGATTATGATAAGGAATAAATATAATGAAAATGGAAAACTGAGATGGAAACAACTGAGAACCTTATGCAACATGTTCTGATGGCGACTATGTCCAATTTTTATGAACCAACATGACATGGCAAATCCAGAATCAATCTTGTCCTGGTCATTTACCGAGTGATTCAGGACAGATTATTCAACTTCGCTAATAATTCAGTTTCTTCATCTGGAAAATGAAGGCAAGAGCCTTGCCTATGCTGGTCACCATTATACCTACGGTTCCTTCTTTGCAGGATTGTTATGAAGAGTAAACAAACACAGGGATGCACACATGTAAAGTGTTTGCCACAAAGAAACTAAGGAAGTAGTAGCTATTATTGCATACATTAATGATAATAAATTTTTTCTTACAGAACAGTAAAAAAGTAAAGTGTGTCTGAGGTACTAAAAGCTCAGTATGACCAGAGTGGAAATTGTGGTTAAAGATGGGGCTGAAAAGATAGGCAAGGTTAGCATTAGGGATAAGGTTAAGGTCTCCCTCGACTCGACCATATTATTCCTGTTAGAATTCAGTGAATTTAGTACACTATTGTGAAGTTTCCACATAGAATCCCAAATGAATGCTCTAAAATAGCTCTTATGGAGGAAATGTTAAGACCATAAAGACAGAATTTCTTCTAAAAACAGCACTAAGATAAAATAACAACATTACAATTATATAATAATAATATCATTATATAAATTTATAGTAGTGTTCCAATATAGAATTAACAACCATTTCCCTTTGTTTCGTAATAACTTGAAGCACTTTTTAAATAAAATTAAATAACTTTCCCTTGTTAATAAATGTCATAGGCAGTACAGCTTTACCTGTTCACATGACCAGACCTTAACAGCTGTTTCAGGAGCAAGCTTGGGAACATTCGCACCATTTCCTCTCCACAAAGGACTCTGCCCTCTTTCATCATCTCTATTAAACGGCTTATTATCTTCACATTCTTTATTTCTAAACTCTGAGCCTTGAAAAGGAAAGGAAGAATTTTGAAAATCACAATATGATTTGAAGACTTTGAGATTCACATATTGTAATTTTCATGTGGTAGGACAGAAAGAGTTAAAGTTCCTAAAATACTGAATCTCTTTCCTACCGGGGAAACAGCAGGTTTGGGTGATTAGACAGCTTGGGAGGCACGTTTATTTTGATCCCTGCAATGATAGCTTAAGAAGGGGACACCTTACACACAAGACACAGATACACCTGCCACAAACACAGTTGCTTTGTTTCCTGCTCCTCAAGGGGATGAACAAATGGCTCTCCCAGCATGAAAAGAGTGAATCAGATGTAAATTTCAACAGAAGAATCAGGGAAGCAACATTCCTGAAAAGTTAAGGCCTCTGAAACTCAGAGAATTTATTGCTAAGCAGTAGCTATGAGGACTCTAACGAGTATGATCAGTGTGGTCAGTGTGAGCAGAGGGAAAAAAGGTGAAATCCAACCTTAATTCTGTGGCCAAGACCGGAGACCTTTCTCCAGGACATGTTTTGGAAAGAGATGTTCAGTTTAGCCTTAAGACAATATCAGAGAATGTGCCCTGGGGATTGAAAGTACTGCATATAGCAAAAGAAAAATTAAACCCAGAACAGTGTGATTCAGCATGGGACTGAACATAACAGGAGAAATAAAAGACAAATTCAACAAATACAGTCCAGTAAGAGAAGATGCAAAAGTAGTGTAAAAATGAAAGATATTAAACAGTTATTTAAGGAGGGAGGGTATAGCTCAAAGTGGGAGAGCACATGCTTAGCATGCATGAAGTCCTGGATTCAATCCCCAGTACCGCCTCTAAAATAAATAAATAAATAAACAAACAAACAAACAAACCTAATTACCTCCCTCTCCCCTCCCCGAAAGAAAAAAAAAGAAAAAAAAGAGCTATTTATTTTTAGGGAACTGGGCAGATAGCCCTTGCAGTATGATGATTGGATACTAGTAAATGTGAAGGGGATCAGCAGGCTCACTGCAATACATATATGAAGAGAAAAGGAGGAAAAACTCACCAAAAAATGAAAAAACAAACAAACACCCCAAGAACCAGAATGAGGATAATCACCAAGTCAGTTGTAGCTAGAAGACAATTACCAACTCCCTGTTGAAGGAAAAAAGACACTTAAACTCAGAATGATACCTGTATTTTACAGCCACAATAACAAATATGTTTGCTTTAATTGTGCAGTAAATCTCTATAGGAGACCTGATATTCTGCCAATATAAGAAATAAGGAAATATTTCTGAACTCAGTAGTACATAGTCATTGGGCTAAGCCCTTGCATACCCACCCTCTTCTGTACCAATCACTCTAGCTAAAGGGAGTCCCAGGTGGGCTCCACTTTAAAGGAGTGCCTGCCCAGGTGGCCATTCCTAACAGCCCACTGCCTCTTGTGTCATCTCAGGCCTCTGTTCAGAGCAAGTTCAGACCAAGACAGGGAAGACCCAGATGGTGACATTTGCACCCTGACAAGCAAATACTAGGTATCTGTTCTACCCTGGAGGCTGTGACAGCCCACCACCAGCCAGTGCACTCCAAAAGTTATCTTCACATTACCCTCTCATTTATTGGTACTGCAGCCTCTGTGGCATTCTTTAGTCTACACAGGTTGTTAAATATTTTTAAAACCACTCCTATTGTATTCCGACTCATAACGTAATTTGGTTTTTCTCAAATATTCTCCTTTGAGTGACATAAAAAGGTATACCAGTTAACTATTGGTGTGTAACAACCCACCCTACAAAACTAAGTGGCTTGGAACACCCATTTTTTTTGCTTGTGATTCTGTGGATTAGAAATTTGTACTGGACTCAGCTAGGTGGTTCTTCTGCTATTCTTTCCTATGGTTACTTATGTGGCTGTAGTCAGTCATCTGGCAGTTTGGCTGGGATTGGATGGTCCAAGATGTCTCCAAGCATATAACTGGTGATTGTTTCTGGCTGTTAACAGCCTCTTTCTCTCCACATGATTTCTTATTGTCAAGTAGTCCAGGCTTCTTTACATGATGGTCTCAGGGCATTAAGAAGGCAAGTGCAAAAGCTGCAAGACTTCTTGAAGCCTAGGCTTGGGAGTCCCACAGTGTCACTGGACAAGACCAGCACAGATTCAAGAGATGGAGAAATAAACTCTACCTCTTGATGGGCAGAGTAGCAAAGTCACATTGCACAGGGGTGTGGTTACAAGGATGGGAAGAGTTATGGAGTCTGACTTTATAAACAATCTACCACAAGGAGGAATAGCACTAGATCCACTGAGAAAGAAATGTAGTTCCAGCACACCACTTGGCTTTACAATAAATAACATTTATAGTGTCATGAGAATGTAAATGTCATTTGATTTTAAACATTTCAAATCATCCTATAGACAAAACAAAGAGGATGCAAGTATGATTATAGAACAGAATGTAGTATTAACAAACTTCATAGTTTTGAAAAGGATACACTTCATCAGAAATGCCATTAGTAAGGTAAAAATATAAGTGACAAGATTCATTCCACTATTTAGATGCTTCTGGAAATTTTGGTGCACCGATTATTGTCTCTCTTGCCAGTAAGATCTTTTATAAGATAATATCACCTAGTGTTGGTAAGGATACAGGGAAACAGGTAATATCATACATTACTAGAAAAAGTACAAATTGATGTACCCTTTCTGGACGGAAATATGACAACATATCAAAAGCATAAAATACACACAGAACTCCACTTGTGGTAATGGCAAGCTGGGCAATTAGGAATGAACGTCCTACTAAGTATAACTGGAAAAGTTGATAAAATATTTGTTTCTTAAAGTTTCTTAAAGGTATCTGTGAACCAATAAGACAAAATATTATCTAGGACCAATATCTAGGAGAGAAGGAGAAAACCCAGACAGGAAAGATTAGCACTTAAGTGTTTTTCTGAACCCAGAAGAATCCACTGTGAAGTTAAGCAGTTGTTCTGTGGCCCCACAGGGTTAACAAAGAACAAAAGACAAAACCCAGGGCTCAGTGAAGGTACAGGTCTCTGACAAACCACCTCCACTTCAAACTGGGTCTTTGCAGGGCTATCCCCTCATGGGAAGGGTAAACCAGAAGAAACGAGCCTCTGCAAGGCCTTGCAGGATGGCTTTGTATCACCTGTGCGGTCCAGGGAACTTCAGGATTTGAATTACATGAAGCGATCCCAGATTGACAAAGCTCCCAGGCACCTAAGAAAAACAAACAAAAATCTAGTCTGAAGTTGGTTATCATCATCTTAGTCCTCAAGTTATCACTACAAGTGATATTTTTGAAAACAACAGCAAAAGCAAATGAAGGGGAAAAAGACAGGATGATTTTGTTAAATATAGCAGAAGGCAACAAAGGAAAAAGAGAATCTTAGAACATGCAGGGAAAATAGCATAGAATAAGATGGTAGCTTTAAACAAAACTATCCGTAAGTACATTAACTATAAATGGAATAAATCTTCCAGTTAAAAATATAACAAAGTCCAACTACATGCTGTTTACAAATAACTTACCTAAAACACTTACCTAAAATACAGAAAGCTTGAAACTGAAAGGATGACAATGATGTTGTTTCATCAATTATATCAAATATGCCACACTGATGAGGGATGTTGAGGGTAGGGAAGTATATATGTGTGGGTGGGGAGGGCTGTGTGCGAATTCTGTATTTTCTGCTCAATTCTGTTGTGAACCTGAAACTGCTCTAAAAGAATCAAGTCTATTAAAAAAATATGTAAGGAATCCTGTTACTCAATAATAAAAAGACAAATAACCTAATAATGGGCAAATAATATGAGCAGGGATCTCATTGGGACCTACAATCTATTAAAGGTTTCACCTTGTCAGTGTCCTCACCTCATTGTGGCATTTCTCTCTTTACTTCCACTTAGATTCTATAGTCCATTATCTTAATCAATACCTTTCACATCCCTTTACACTTTGGTCCCTCTTTCTTTGCCTTATTCATTTTGCAAAGCCATAACCTTGACTAAATTCAACTCTCCATGTTCTCTGCATCTTCACCTCTATCTACGACTGACTACAGCTGTAGATGCCCTTCCTCCAATGCAAACCAAAAAAAGGTGCAATTTCTGTTTAGAGTTTATAGATACAGTGGGAAAGATGAAAAGGGCCCATGCCCTTTGAAGACTGGCTTCCATTTCCTTGATGAATGATCGAAGAAATGGTAAAAATGAAGATGTTAAAATGTGAGGGAGAGAGGGTTAGGAAAAGAGGATGTGAGGGCCAGAAGTTTGAAGAGATGGAAGAAGGTATAGCAAAGTTATGGTAGAGAGTGGGAGGCCATGTTACGAGAGAAACTGGATAACATTTAGTGGCACTTTGAGTACCAATTTGTGGTCATGAATTTATAGGATATTATTTGTGAAACTTACTGTGCATATCATGTAGCCCAGAACTGGGCACTCCAGTCTTAGTTGTAATGGACCCAGCCCATTATGTTGGCACCTTTGGTCAGAACTCCTAATAAACCAACCTCTACTCTGCTGTGACATGAAATGTATTCTTGCCTACTCTCTCAAAGGCTCTGCAGCTGTTTATTCCACTTAGTGTATACAGCTTATGCATGAGTATTCATGATGGAGCAGTAAGACGGAGGGAGCCAGGATCCTGTCAGCCCTGAACTATCTATATTTATGTATAACAGAGATAAACTCAGACCTTCAGCCACCATTATTTCAGGCCTTCTGCCCCCCACAACTGATCCTAATTCTAACCAATAAAAACCCTCAATAATACACAACTAATCAGGATAACAGATAACCAGAAAAATGCCCAGATTAAACCACAATCAAAATGACAATGAACATAGATCTAAAACTGTTAAAATATATTGAAGTTAAAATAGCTTTAGCATTTTAAATGAAATCCATATAGGGAAATGGGAAAATGTTTTACTCATTTAAATAAATCCACGTAATAATGTTATTTATGAAACAACTTTATAAAATAATGATAAATGAAGGTTTCTATAACTGCCCAAATTGCCTCAACGTATCCTCTACCCAGCGTTTACTGAGTGTGTATACTGTGCCAAGCAGTGTGGTAGCTGCCAGGGCTACGAAGATAAATCAGTCTCTAACTTCCTGAGGAGCTCACAGACCAACGACAGAGGCATAAACAGATAATATTTGATATACTTATTTTGAATATTCTTTTAAATTCATGAACAGATTTTGTAGTTTTAGCAATAAACAATTTTTTATTTTTTATTTTATTTTTTTGTCTTTAGAGAAGAGATGCACTTTGGAGTGGGGAAAAGGAAAATGTAATTTGGCTCACTGATTAGTAGAGGGAGACAGAACATCAGAATGACAGCTTAAGAGTGCCTTTCAGTTGTAGGCATTTTTCTATAAATATAATTTATTCAATTAATACTTTTCCCCAGACTCGTCGACGTATTTTACTATGAATATGCAAATATTATACATTTATTCTGAATAAAATTCATTTATGATATGGAAAAATACAATGAAAAAATAACAATTTTCACTTATTCTTGGTTTATTTATCATTCTTTTTTACATTTTTTTCTCTGTGTCCTACAGTATCATGAAAGCTCATCAACTGAAGAAGTACATTGCATCAGTTTTTTTTCTCATATGTGTTGCAAATACAGTCTATCTGTCATGATATCCTTTCAAGAGTGGTCAGGTTACTGAAACCCAATGTAATGGGCACAACAAGCCAGCTGTGGCTGTTGACAGAAGATAAATGATAAAATGTTTAAATTATCTATGAGTAGTATCGTTTTAAAAGCATGGAATTTGATTCCTCTCATTTAAGTCAGTTTCTTTGGCTGTAATTCATATACATAATATTAATGAGATCAAAACTTTTCAAAATGCAACTATAGTAAAGCTTTTATATTAAACCAAAAAGGAAAAAAAAAAGAAAAAAGAAAGAAAAGAAAGCTTTTGTTCTTCTGAGTGTGTTTTGTTTAAAATTATTGTGGGAGTGCCTCTCCTGTTTAGATTATTACAGAATTTTATTCTCCCTTTTGAAGGATGTCAGTTGGCAGTTATTTACAGAGCACCCATTAGCTGCTCAGTTTATGAGCCATAACAAGTTAACAAGAACTGGGCGGCTTAAAGAACAGACATTCACTCTCTCACAATTCAGGAGGCCGGAAGTCTAAAATCAAGGTGTAAACAAGGTTGGTTTCTTCAAGCGGCTCTGAGGGAAAATCTTTCCCTTGCCTGTCCCCTAGTTCCTGGAGGTTGCCAGCAGCCCTTGGCTTATAGCTGTATCACTCCAGTGTCTGCCTCCATCTTCACATGGCCTTCTCCTCTGTGTGTCTCTCTGTGTCTCCATGGGGCCTTCTATAAAGATACACCAGTCATTGGATTTCAGGCCCACTCTGATCAAGTATGACCTCATCCTAAGTAATTACATCTGCAAAGACCTTATTTCCAATAAGAGGACATTGTGAGATTTTTTGTTTTGTTTTAACATTTTATTTATTTTGTTTGTTGGGCGTTTTTTGTTGTTTTTTTGGGGAGGTGCCTGTTTGTTTTTTGGTTGGGGATGAGTGGGTAGTCAGGTTTGTTTACTTAGTTATTTTAATGGAAGTACTGGGGATTGAACCCAGGACCTTGTGCATGCTAAGCAAGTACTTTAACTACTGGGCTATATACACTCTCCTTCTCCACATTCTGAGATTCTGAGTAGACATGAATTTGGGGGTACACTATTCAACCCAGGACAAGTAGTAATGCTATTTTTATGTCTTTAAAAAAATCTTAAAAGAGAAAAATAATACAGTTTCTGTTATGGAAAGAATATGGAAACTATACTGTATTCAAAATAGACACGTCCCAAAGTACACTCAACTGAGTTTTTAAAATTTATTTTACTTTTACTTTATTTTCATATTCATGTATTTATGCCTTGCCTTGTTCTGTAATGTTCTGCCCTATAATAAAAACATTTAGATAGTAGTGTGCATAACAAAATATATGTGGCTCACTGTTGATAAACAGTGTACACTTTTTACTGAGATGCAGAATTAGAGATTTAGTAATACAGGAAGATGCAGAAAAACCCTCTCTATAAGTGGAATTCAAAAAGTTCCATCATGTAAAATTCATGGTCACATTATTGCAATGTTAAAGAAAACATCCCTTTTCAATTAGTTTTCCAGTTACTATGTGTTTCAGTTTGTCTTCATTTATGAGATGTGTAAGAAATAGACCAGTTATTAGAAAATATGCATCATGCACCAAACTAAGAAAGCCCCAAATAATCACAAAATAGTCATTTTCTAACCCTTTACCCTGCAAAAGATACTACCTTTAACTGATCCCTAGCTGAGAATTGCAGCCAGGTGGAGGGGATGGGAACAAATTGCTAATTGGGTTCTATCTGAATCCACATTATCTCAGAGACATTATCACAATTTTAAGATAGAGTAGACTTACTTCACTTAGTATGATCATCTCTAGGTCCATCCATGTTGCTGCAAATGGCATTATTTTATTCTTTTTTATGGCTGAGTAATATTCCATTGTGTGTGTGTTTGTGTGTGTACCATAACTTCTTTATCCAATCATCTGTCAATAGACATTTAGGTTGCTTCCATTTCTTGGCTATTGTAAATAGTGCTGTACACCAGAAACTAAACAACATTGTAAATCAACTATACTTCAATTAAAAACAGATAAATAATCATTTTAAAAGAAAGTGAAAATAAAAGAGAGAGAATAGATAGTCAAGATCAGATAATGCTAAAACACAATTGATAAAGGGAAATGTGGTCCATTGCACAATTCTCATCATCAGAAAGGAGGAAACATCAGCTCCTCGGGAGAACCCAAGTTGTTAGTAGCAGTGAGTTGTTTTACAGAACGTCTCACTGAGTAGAGGAAGGGAGAAGATAATGTTCTTTAAAAAGTCCCAAAATAATTGCAGTAACAGGAAAGTACTTCTTGTCAATCGTTTTGTTAAAATGGAGGCCAAAGCCCTAAAACATAACTCAGACTAGGCAGTTATAGAAGGGCTCTAAGATCACACAACAACAGCGGTTGGTTGTTCCAGCTTAGTCCAAGGATAGAAGTTAACTCAACTGAAGGTAACTGAAACAAATACCACCGTCCCACCTGGCCTTTGGTAGGTTCAGGATGGTGGACTCTCCCGGCTTGTGCCCACTGATGAGAATCCAGAAAGCTAATATTCTGAGATGCTAGATCTACACATGTTTTAAAAACAAGTGAGCAGATAGTAAAGTTACATTTCTTAAGAAAATTAAAGAATCTAAATGGAAAACAGAACAAATACTCCAATAGTCCCTTCAAGGAAACTTGAGATATTCCTCAAGAAACAGTTCTGAGAGCTTCAAGTTCAATACAGTAAATCCAGCAAAAACCTCTGTCCTCCTTACCTGCCTATCTTCTGAGACATGATGGTAAAATAGGAACAAACCCAGGATGATAAGGAGAATAGGAAGAGTTGCCAGATTAAAACAAATATATGGAAAATGGAAAAAGACTAGAAATCTGTAGTTAGAGAAGAAAGAATGGGTAGCCCAGAATATGCAGGAATTTCAGTGGGCGAGAGGGTCAGTCTCCACAGCAGAAACCCACAGAAGCTTTGGGAGGAGTTGGCAGGTACCTCGAGCGGTAGGAGGCAGAGAGAAGGCTAAACCAGAGGGACTGATTGACAGTGTGTCCAGGAAATAGTACATGGCTGCACCTGCAGACACCTGCTTATCCTTCCTACCGCCTCTCCCATTCCTAAATACATGCAATACCAAGTAGCATTTGATTCCTGGCCAAAAAAAAAGTTTCTTGTCTTGAAAAACTGAATAAACTGATTGCAGAGAATTAGGAATGCTAAGGCTGGATGCCTGTACCCCAAGGAAAGCTCTCCCCATCCTTGCATTTTGGATGCAAAATCTCCCCCACAAAAATAAAAGGCTCCAGAATTCTTACCCTAAAATGAAAGCAACCAGTGGATAAGTCTACTTATAATGGTGGTGACTGGCTGTCTACCAAGAATTTGTGCTCCTCATTTCTTAATATGATGCTTCTTCTGGGAAGTGGCTGCCCAGCCAGGGACTTCATTTTTCAGCCTCTCTTGTACCAGGTGTAGTCACTTAACTAGTAAGTGTGGGTAGAAGAGATGTATGTCACTTCCAGAACAGGGCATCTGAGGGAGTAGGTGTGCCTTTTCAGTTTCTTGTTTAAACTTCTGGGAGCAGAAGCAGAAGGCACCAAGCCCCAAGGTGATGCTGGCAGCACTAGTGGAAGAAATCCGGGACTCTGAATCACCACATGCCAGAAAGCCACCTGCCATTCAGAGCTTGCATTGGACGACGACAGATGAGAAACAAACATCTATTGCATAAAGCCATTGCAGTCTGGAGGTTTATTTGGGGAACTAGCATTCCCATAATCAATTATCCCTCTCATGTACATAGAGCTATCCCACAGGAAGACAGACCTATATATACAACAGTAAGAAACTCCTAAAATCTATCTAAAACAGTCCTGTTCTTAAATATGATGGGCAACTAAAGATCACAAGAAAGAAAACAAGCAACATTAAAAGAGAACAACCAATATAAATAGAACTGATCTTAGGGGAAAAGCACAGGCTGCCTATGGAAAAGAAAAGGAATCTTTCTAAATTTTAAATTAGCATAAGCAGAGAGATTTGAAAAGATACTGCTTCCACAAAGTTAGAATTGGGCCCTCCTACCTCTCACCTGACTTCCCTCTGCACCAAAATAAAAATTCCGAAGGAGAAAGACTTCTCGGAAATTACGCCTATGATTGCTGAATTTTTTTAAATCAGTAGACAAGCTAAAAACCAAAGTCTAGGACCTCTTCTAGAACATAAAGCAAAAGATAAAATGAGAGAAAACTTTAGAGAAAAGATGAAATAAAATCCAGAAGGTCTAACATTCAGCAAATAGAAATTCTTTTTAAAACAAAAGGGAGTAAGAATGAATATGTATATATATATATATATATACACTATATGTGTGTGTGTGTGTGTATACATATATATAGTCTAGACATAATAGGTGACTAATTCTCACACAGTAAATGTAGGGAGGGCTTTCAGTCACTAACTGAATTCATTAAAATGTTTACTGAGCAATGTAAAGATGATACATACTAACAATCTCAGAAAAATTACAACTAGGCTGCATACTTGGATTTGGGTCAAAAATGGCATAGAAAGATATACAAGCAGAAAAAAATACATAAATTCAGTTAGCTTTATGGTTCATTGGAACCCCTCATAGAGGTTTTCAAAAGGACTTGACAGATTTTATTTTAATAAGACACAGTGAAGGGGAAATGGTTTAAAAGACATCATCATTCTTTTATTTAACTAAGAACTGCCCTTCATTTGGAGGAAATGATACAATTTCAAATCATTACTTCCTTCAAGACATGGTATATGGCTATAACATTGATTTTAACATATAATCTTCAATAAAAATCTAGTTTACACAATTCACCTGGAAATAAAATGCGTGTGGGATTTATCATGTTAGTCAATGTGATTCTCCATGGGTCACCAGTATTACAGCTAAAAGCAAAACAACATAATGAAAAGTTGAATAAATCAATCAAGTTTTTTATTACCTTGATTTAAAAAAAAACAAATAAAATGTAACTTTCCAAACAAATCCATTCAATAAACATGATCACACTAGATTTTATTCTAATTTATAAAAAATGTTTAGACCATCACATAATATTGAGTCTTCAACTTCAGTGAATTCCATTTTGTTAAGGAAAAAATTAATAGAAAACAAGTAGTCCTTAAATTTTCTTAGCTCTTCATAGCATGTTATATAAAATTAAAATTTTAAGTATATATATATAATATATATATATATATATATATACACATATACACACACACACACACATCCTCCAGAGTTAAAGCAAATCATAAGTATTCCTTGAAAAGGAGATAACTGAGAGCCAAGCAGAATGAATGAAAAAAGGCCATCTCTATAGACACAACACCCTGAATTTTAGAACACCAAATATTAAGAGAAGATTTTTTAAATTAACTAATTCTTTTTATTGTGGTAAGAACACATAACACAAGCTCTACCTTCTAAGCAAGCTGTTAATTATAGGCACACTGTTGTAGAGCAGATCTCTAGAATTCATTCATCTTGCACAACTGAAACTTTATACCTGTTGAACAGTTTCCCATTTTCCCCTCTCTCCAGCTCCTGATAACCACCATTCTACTCGGCTTCTGTGAGTCTGTTTTAGATACCTAATATAAGTAGAATCATGCAGGATTTGTCCTTTCATGGCTGGCTTATTCCCTTAGCATAATGTCCTCAAAGTTCATCCATATTCTTACATATGAAAGGATTTCCATCTTTTTCATGGCTGAATGATATATCATTGTATTTTTTTAATCCATTAATCCATCTATGGACATATAAGTTATTTCTATATCTTGGCTATTGTGAATAATTCTTCAGTGAACATGGGAAGAGACAGTTTTTTTTTAAAGCCTTTATTGAGGAAGAGAAAAAAGGTCACTTACCAAGGAACAATAATAAACTAACATCAAAGTTCTTATCAGTAATTCTCTGTGCTAAAAGATACTGGAACAATACCTTCACAGTTCTAAGGGGAAAAAAACGTTTGAATATAGAATTCCGTGCTCTGCCAAACTATAAATCGATGTGAAGGCATACTTAAAAGACATTTTCAGATATACAAGTAGTCAGAAATTTCATCTCCCATCTGTTTTTTAGGATGAAGATTTTTAAAAATATATTCCAGAGAAACGAGGTGCAAACCAACAGAGAGGAAGGTATAGAATATTAAAAAGGGTGGGACTAACCCAAGAGTCTAACGAAAAACAATTCCAGGGTGAGGCTGTGCATAGGATTTACAAATCAATCTAAATCAGAGTAAGAAGTCAGTGGGCCTCAAGTACAATGCCTTAAAGAAGAAAAATGAAATGCAATCTTTGCAAAAGTTAGAGTGACTATGGAACTAGATTGTATCAGTGATATGGTAAAGAAAATATGCATTTTTTTCTCAACAACATAAAAGAAAGACAATTGAAAATTCCAGGAGAGACTAACAAGAACTGAATTTCTAAAAACTCGTGATACAAATATGAAGTCTGCTAAAATGTGGTATAATTTTAAGCAATTTCTGAAATTATTTTTTTTAATTTAATTTAGACCCTAGAACATTCTCCAAGGAGCCCAAAAGTCATGACCCTAGACTTCTAAGAAGGAAACTATTTGTGTACATTGTTTGGCTATGCAATGAATAATAATTAAACAGTCATAATAATGCAAATTGGAGAAAAGATTGATATTTACCTTTCAGAACCAACCTATAAACGATAGACGAAAAGTGGGTTACAATAAAGAATGAACTTAGCATTAACCTTGAAAATGTAAAAACAAAAGTATAGTTGTCAAAATATAGTAAGTAGAAGAGAAGGTGGGAAAAAAAACAGCTAAAAGCCCCATCAAAATGTACCCAGAATGTGACTGCCTCTCACCAACTCCATGAGCAGTCCCTGCTCAGAACCACCATCATCTCTTTCTAGATTACTGCAGAAGCCTCCCAGCGAGTCTCCCTACTTCCACCAATGACTTTCTACACTTTTTCTCAACATGCAAGTATACAAATCCTTCTAAATACAAGTCAGACCACGTTACTTCTCTGCCCAAAACATAGCAATGACTTCCCATTGCACCCGGAGTACAGCGAAGGTCCTGATACTGGTCCATACGGCCCTGCATCATCTCATCCTGCTGTCTCTCGGCCTCAGCACCCACCATGCGGCCCTTTGCTCAGTCCACTGCCGCCGTGCTAGCCCCGGTGCCTGTCCTTGAATGCGCCAGGCACACTGCTTACTACTTTAAAGCCTTTGCTGTTTCTTCTGCCTGAAACTCTCTTCCCTAAGATATTCACGTGGATAACTCCCTCCTTGCCTTTAAGTCTTGGCTCAAATGTCACCTCTCGACGAGGCCAAATCTGACCACCCAGTTTAAAATTCTTAGTCCCATCTCCCTAACTCCTGATCTGTCTTACCTTGTTCTACATTTTTTTTTCACTGAACTTATCAATGTCTACAGTATAATTTAAGGCAACATCCCTCCCCGCACTGGGTGTAAGTAAGTGCCAATGAGGCTGGGATCTTTGTTTTGTTCACTGAGCACTTAGAATAGTGCCTATCACCCTAGTAGGTATTCAGTAAGTAATTGTTAAATTAATAAATATAGCTTAGGAGTCAAGAGATATTATATAAGGCTGATGGGACAAAACCTAAAGGTTTAAGTATATTATTTAGAAATATGAAAGCAACCGAAAATGAAACAGTAATAATTGTCAAAAGGATATCCAGAAGGGGTAGCTAAAAATCTTATTTTTATGATAGGCAGTGACTAGATAATGTTTTTTAAGTTGAGAAACTAAGTAATGGCAGCAACAGCATGTAATTGAAAGCCTAGAGACAATTACAGGAAACCTGAAAAGAAAAAGTTACTAAGAAGTGGCTGCTGCCTCCCTGTGTGTGTGTTTGCTACAAGAATAGAAACAAACACTTGAAGGATACATACTAGATTATTTACAGTTGTAACTTCTCAGGAGATAAAAGGAGATAAAATAAAAAGGAATAAAAGGGTAAGAAATCAGTAATTATTTAAAACAATTTTAATCCTTTTACCAAATAAAAGAGGGAGGGTTGTTTGCCTCTGGAAAGTGGAGCTGAGAAGTGAGGCAGAGAGCTGTTGTTTTTCAGTATAAATTCTTCAATAATATTTTATCTTTACCATGTACATATATTACTGTGATAAAACTGAAAGAAGAAATTAATTTTAAAAAGAAAGAAAAGAATAAACAGTTTCAGGTTCACTCTAACACATAAAAAAATCCCCAGAAGATTCCCCAAATACCATCATGGCCAAGATGATGCTGGCTTGGAAATTTTCAAAGTGCATGTTACCAACTGATTATCATGGCTATAAAAAATAAAATGAGATGAAGGAACATTAAACATTTTATTTTAAGCACTTTAATTTTCTGATATATACCTGTATGGATTTCAAACTGTTCCTCTATTATCTAAAATCATCCCTATTTGAAAGCAAAGACTTCCTCTGATATCCACCCTTTCAGCTGCTAGAGAATTGATCCAGCATTTGAGCATTTGACCTTATTTTCTCCTTTCTGGATCATGTGGGTTGGCTTTGCCTCTTTATGTGTTTGCTGAAAGCAAATGTAACACGCCAAACCAAACATTTGTTTCTGAAGGGCAGGAGATTTACTACTTTTACCTAAAAGAATGTTTGTTACAACAGAAATACCACACTCATTAAACCAAGATGAGGCCCAGCCAGGATGGATGGTGTAACCTTAGACACCAGGGTCTCAAGGAACCACCTGCTTCTTCCCACTCTCACAGAGCCCTGAAGGACACAGCCTCTTCTGGAGTGCTGTCAGGAAGGAGGCCTGGGAGGAAGGTTCTGATGATGAGGGGCTACGCATCTCTATACAGGGTCCTTCAGAACTTGAGGGCTGGAACTAAAAGTGGCCCTTATTCAGTGGTCAGCCCCAGTATTGGATACTAGTATTCTTCCAATCACTAGCCAGCCTAGAGGGGGTGATAAAGACAGCTTCTGGCAAGACCTCAGGCAAAAGAGAAATTTGGTTCTCCGGTTCTCAACACTGATTGTGTTTTGGGCGTGGAGGGGAGTGGGGGAGACCTAAGGAGTTAATACCAAAGAACAAAGTGTTCTTTTATCTCCACAATTTATCTTTCGGATGGGAATCTTGCTGTTACCCTGGTTAAAGATCAACTTACTGCAGCCAAAGCAAAGGGAAGGTGACAAGCCATTCAAGACATTTAAACCAATAAGCGCTGTGCTTTTGTGTGCGTGCTTTTGGGGAAAAAGGTCAGAAAACTATATGTGCAGCCTCTACTGGGTAAATTTGTTCTGTAGTTTATTAAGTTTATTACACATAGGACAATTACATTTTGGAGGACATCTATCAAAGATGACAATGCTAGTTTTAGAAGTGTTACTATTATGCCATTTTTTGTAACAACGTTTATTATACAAAATTTGATTGCCTGTTGTGGTCATTCTTGGTTCTTGAAAGAAAAACCATATTATCACATAAATATTTACCCACCCCCCCTCCCATTTTCTAAAACAGTGGGACAAAGGATCAGAAGATGACTTTGCTTTTAGAGTACTTTAAATTTCAGGGGAAAAAAATCCTGTGATGCCCACATCTTTCTATGCTATTAAAATGTAAACTTTTAAAGCATCAGTAAGCAAGAATCTCTACTAAGCCTATATACAATTTCTGTCCTCAATCTCAGGAATCTCAGTTCCATCCAGGGGTCCAAGCTAGAACCCCAGGAGCAATTCTTGCCTCTCCCTCTGTCTCACTCTCCATATCCAATCATCCCCTCAAAGTCCTTGACTATAACTCTAAAATATATTGTGAACCTTTTCACACTTTCAAGTTAAACATATTCCTAGTCATCACTATCTCTCAGTTGGGCTGTTATAATAATTTTAAAGTGAAAATATTAACAAACACTTCATAATACTTATTACAGATCAGACATTCCTCTAAGCACTTTACCTATCCTAGCTCATTTATTCCTCTCAACAACCCTCTAGGGCATTCTAGTACATCACGACTTTAGGATGAGGAAGCATGCACAGAGAAGTTAAGTGACTTGCCCAAAGTCACACCTCTAGGAAGTGGAGAAGCCAGCAGTAGTTTCCTAACTAATGCTCCTCAATTACACCTGTCATCCTCTGATACGATGTCCACTCAGCAGCCAGTGTGAATGTTTAAAACATGTAATTTTCACAAGAACCAGAAACTCTTCTCTTAAGAACAGAAAACAACTTTATTCTTTCCTTCCCAAAAGCGTGATCAAATCTGTTCTACAGAACAGGCTCTTTCCTAGTTCATAGAAGTCCCTTGACTGTTTCGGAACGCTCAGTTAATAAAAATTCTTCTCTTTAGTACGAAGTAGTCCTATTTCAATAATAAAAATGCCCAGTCCACTGTGGTGGTCAAAATCTGAATTTCATTACAGTTAGTGCTTCCCACCACCACCCGGCCAATCTGCTCCTCTCCTGCCCTTTTCCTCTTCATTCTCTCAGCTGGCCTTGGTCAGGCAGGGGTGGAGGAGCCAGAGACAAAAGAGAGATCAGGAAAGTTCTTGTTTGCTGGGCATAGATGTAGCCTAGCATTGGTGTTCTCTGGTTGCGATGGTATTTAAAACTGACTCTTGCTCTCTGGATTTTTTTTTTTTTTGACGTATAGTCAGTTACAATGTGTCAATTTTTGGTGTACAGTATAATGTCCCTGTCATGCATATACATACATATATTTGTTTTCATATTCTTTTTCATTAAAGGTTATTACAAGATATTGAAAATAGTTCTCTGTGCTATACGGAAGAAATTTGGTTTTTTAATCCATTTTTATATATAGTGGTTAACCTTTGCATATCTCAAACAGCTCTCAGGGTTGTTTTTATGAGCACCTTGGCTATTCCTCTGTGGGTTCATCTGACCACAGCTTCCTTGAAGCATGCAAAGCCTCTACCTTAGCTGGAGGCTTACACCCCTACCCCACTCACAGCCTCTGAATCTGATGGCGTGTCTCTAGCCTCTTTCTGCTGAGGTTGCCTGGTTTAGGCAGCAGCCTTCTTGGGCTTGATCCTTTTCAAATGACTCCAGGCATATATTCCTGCCAGGTGAAGGGATTAAAGTTACTTTCCAAATGCAATTCCTTTTCTAATGCCAGTAAACTTTTCCAGGTATTTCTATGTCACATGGAATCCAGAGGATTCAGGTCACATTCTCCACGTTTTCTCTCTAAAGCCTCCCTCACTAGGCCTGAGGTGAAGTAGAAACACCTGTCCCACAGCCTCCCGTGGGTGTAGGGAAGACGCATGACACATCGAAGATTCCTTCCATGAGAATCTTCCAAATCTCGACTGGCTCCTCATCCCCTTCAGTTCAGCACTTGAATAGCCTTAAGATGGGCAGGGGAGTAAGGACCCACGGAACTGGTTTTTTACACCTTCTTTGTAATTCTGCGATTGATGATCTGATTTTAACACTTCACGTTGGAATGTGGGGATAATTGGGCCCTCAGCTGAAAGTCAGAAAGAGTCCTGTTCAGAAAAAGAATATGAAAATGAATACATGTATGTATATGGATGACTGAAACATTAAGCTGTGCACCAGAAATTGGCACATTGTAAATAGACTATACGTCAATAAAAAGTCCTATTTTAACATCCAGATAGAAATACTAAAATATCACATTTTTCCATCTCCATCAGGATCAAATACTAACTCTTTCGCATGTTCTATGGAGCGCTGGCTGTGTGAGTGGCCTTGCCTGCCTCTCCAGCCCTGTCTCCCCTCCAGCCCCGCCTGCCCCTCCGGCCCCATCTCCCGCCTCTTACCTGGGCTCAGTCACTGTACGCTTGCAGTTCCTTGGATTCTCCAAGCTTTCCTACCTCAGAGCCTTCATAAGTACCTAGAATGTTCTTTCTCCTACCACTTTGTCTTCTCATTTCTCAGGTCTCAGTTTAATTATTACTTCATCACAAAGGACTTTTCAGAAATATTCTCTGCCCCCAAACGATTATTCTCACTCATATATACTATTTTACTTTACAGCATGTATCACAAGTTATATAATTGTGTGTTTACTAGTTTGTGGCGTATGACCAGAGGCTGCTACCCTATTTGCCAAAGCATTTCTATTTTCCTCCTGGGCATACAACTGGGTTGCATTTCCCATCCTCCCCTGCAGTTAGATACAGCCATGTGACTGAGTTCCTGCCAGTGGGATGTAAGCAGAAAAAGACCACTTCCAGGCATAAAGCCTTCCAAGTTGGACTCAATTATAGTTGTGAAACCTCATTTAGGAAACCCTGGTATACAGAGGTTCTGCAACTTACTGACTGTGTAACCTTGAGAAAGTGGCTTATTCTCCCTGTGCCTCAGTTTCTTTATCTGTAAAATGGAAGAATAATATCTACCTCATTGGAGAGGTTTAAATAAATGAATATATGAAAGTCTAATATGTATATTAGATTAGAACAATGCCCAGTATATAGTAAATGCTCAATGAAAGTTGATATTATTGTTGTGGAGTTTTATTATTATGGAACAACAGTAACAATATCAGCAAATATATGGAATAACAGAAATACAGATTCAGAAGGCTTAAATTGATAAGGTAGAGAAAATGGACATTTTTCATACTATAAAGGAATTTTAAAAATCATAACCAATAAACATGTATTAGGATTAACAGAGCGGGGCTTGACTACGTGAGAGGTGAGAAGTAGCAGAGAAATTTAGAATTTAAGTCTTAGAAACCTCTGCCAATTAAAGATCAATCAGAAATGAAAGTAGAGGAATTCCAAAAATATAGCCAATTCAGATTTGATCAACAACCAAAAAACAGTTATATACATCTTTTCAAGAACACATCAGTATAAAGTTAAAGCACACCTGTATTCTTCAATACCGAATGCTACTCTAATCAGCAGCCAGATGGGCGCCCCTTCCTCCTGCCCTTGCCCCTTCTACACCACATAACCACTCTATCCCCCTTTTACTAACAGCTTCTATCTGGGAGTCGGCACCATCACTCTTACTGTAGCCCAGGCTCATCAAAGTAGTGCAAGACCCATATATTTGGCCAAAAAAAAGGGGTTCCACAAATGAAGGTGCTTGATATGTGTGAAAAAATCAAGTCTGCTCCAAAGATAAAGCCAAAAATTGAAGCACATAACTGGATAACTTTGATAAAACTTGCTTTTAAATCAGTTGTTTGTGCATTTACCTCAGTTTCCTTTCCTACATGTCATTGGAAAAAAATTTTTCTTTTCTTTTTTATCATCCACATATTATTCTGGGCTTGGTGTTTTTGTTTTTGTTTTTGTCTTTTTTTAGCTTCATAATAAAATCATCAGGGTGAGATTTTGACACAATCTTCTTTGGCCAAACTGACTTGTCAAGCAAGTAACAGTCTTGTAACAGTCTTCTTGTTCCCACAAAGCAACTTCCCATCTTTTCTTTCCTCTCTCTCTCTCTCTCAAAAAAAAAAAAAACAAACAAAAAACTTTTTACAGCTCTTCAGATTTAAATGAGAATTTAAAATGAGTGAAGTTAAATCTAGCATTAAAAGTATCAGATTAAAATCTAAATAGGCCCACTGCATATTCCTACTGTAATTCTTTTCATATTGAAAATGAAAAATGACAGATAAGGAGTAAGATACTGCTTAGAACAATTTCTGTTATAAATGGACTCACTTTTCATAACAGATCTTCTCTATCCACTTATTTAGAAAGTAAGTAATCTAGTAAAACAATTAAATCTTAAAAGAGATTTTTGAATCTTGACCAATTCTGCTAAAACTTGAATATTTCTTCTTAGAAAGACTGTACAAATAAAAATTACTTTCCAACTGGGAAATTATATTTGATTGCATTAGTCATGATAATGACAGTGATTGTCTATAGGCTATTTATCTGAAATACATTAACTACATCAGATTTAATCTAGAAAGCCCCTGAGTTTAAGTGTTCAAAGAATATTAGGCTAAAAGCTTAAATCACGTCCATCCACGGATGGGTGTTTTTTGTTGTTGTTGTTAAAGATAAAAGATCTTTTGTACTATTTTAAGAATCTCTTTGGTTAAAGATTTTGAACACAGTGAAAAATCTATATACCTCAGACACTTGGCTAACCCAGAAGGTCAGAGTAAGGTTACAAGAGGCATTTCTCCAAATCATCAGTCTGAGAATATACTTAAGTAATAAAAGAGACAACACTGAATATAATAAACTGGACACTCACTATTATCATAGTGCAAAATTCAAGATATCCCCTAGTGCACTTCACATTTTCATCACTGGCATCAGTTAAAGTGAATTGAATAAATAAATTTCCAGAATATAATGTAAATATATTTCTTCCTTACAAAAGCATATTTTCTATATTAATCTTAATCCTTCATTCCCTAAATTTGCTTAAAGTACCACCATTCTCTCTGTCATGAAGGTTTATAATATTGGACTCATTTGTTTGTTTGTTTTTTACTACTTCCCTTATTCCATCACCATATGCAATAAGTTGCCAGGGCCTATTGATTCTAGCTTTACAATAGCCTCTCCTGAGTGTTCTCTAATGGCTCTGTTAATACCCTAACTCAGAGCCTCAGAACCTATTGTCTGCACTGCTGTAATAACCAGCCTTCTAACTGGCCCCTGCATTAGCTTTTCCCCAGCCCAATCTATCTTAAATACTCTTGTCAGATTAATGATCCTAATGAACAGCTCTGATTTTTCATTCCCTTCCTCAAATGCCTCACAAGCTACAAAAGAAAGTCTAGACCACCCCGCCTAGCATTTAAAACCGGGTCTTGGCCACAATCTTTGCTTCCAACCTGGTTTTCTTCTACTCTTTTTCATAGCTGCTTTTTCATAGCTACTTTTTCCTTTGTTTCAACTCAGGCTCTTCTTCCTAACTTTGCACTCTCCCGCCTCTCTCCCTTGGCTCAAGTCAGCAATGGCTTTTCCTTCCTTCTCTGCATTTGCCGATCCAACACTTCCTTCAAGGCTCGAGGTCTAGCTCTATGCCACATCCTCCACAAAGCTTTCTCTAATGTCTCCTGTGGAAGTAATGACCTCCTCTGCGGTCCTCTGGTAGTTATGTAAATGCCCCTTTCTCAACTTTCTTCTGTTTTATTTGCCCTCCTCTCAACTCTGTGAGCAGATCCAATTCTTACTTGCTTTTGTATCCTCCAATTGAATAGTTGCATACTGGTCCACTAAACAAAAGTTGGAGAAATAAATGTTTATATCCAATAAAAAAGAGGCATTTAAGGCATATAAGAGTTTCATGTAAAAGAAGACATGATCTAATGCACAAAAAAATACTAGACGATATTATAGCTAGACACCAGAAAAAAGAACATTGGAAAAGAGTCGATATTTGTCTAGGTAATAATATAATATTTCTTAAAAAATATCTTCTCAAAGTATTTATTCTAACGGATATATTCTATTGCAAAATTTATGAGTAGTTTTTAATGGACAAGCATGCCTAATCCTTTCATTTCTACTTTCTTTATTATTAACACTAGTCAATGCTGCTGATTTGTCTCTAGGTAGTTGAAATAACATTTGAAACACCATCAATTCATATTTAGACCAATAAATATAAAGTTGAGTTGAACTGAAACACTGTAAGTCCAAATGCAACCAAACCTATCACCTGGTAATTTATTTTCTGAAAAATAGAGTCAATGTCTGTTTTGTTTTATTCTAAACTTCTGAAATCACCTTTAAAACATCATCAATTTTTTTCACACATGCCCAGCAAAGAGCTTAGTACATAGAGAGACACTTAATATTGAATGAATGAATCTACAAAATAAGAGTGCTAATACGTATTCATCAGGTGCTACCTCTGAGTGATAATGCTGTACTCAGAAATCAAGCCAATAATAGCTGGACAGAAAATAGGTGCTCAGTAAATATTTGCTGAGTTCAATTAATATTATTTTAGAGCTGGAGAGGATCTTAGAAATGATTTGCCTAAATCATTTCCTCTATGAGCACACAGTGCTTTTTACATATGTTTATTGAAGCACATGTATTAGCAAGTATTTATTTAGCTTTTCTCCATGTTAACTCCTTGAAGGCAAAGACATTGTGATGCCCCACCTTCCCCAGGTAGCCTGATGTCCAGCAGATTATAGGCATTCAGATGCTTGCAAGTGAGTGAGGGTGAGTCTAGAACTCTGCCATCCAACATGGCAGCCATTAGCCACATGTAGCTATTTAAATTACTTATAATTAAATAAACTTTAAAATTCAGTTCCTTAATCATACCAGCCATATGTGTGACTACACATGGCTAGTGATTACCATATTGAACAGAGCAGAATATTTCTATCATTGCAGAAAGTTCTATGGAACTGTGCTGGCCTAGACTAAGTCCTTCACTTCGCAGAAGAAAATGAGCTCAGGGAAGTTGTCGTCTGCTCAAAATTAAGCCATCAGAAGCCGAACTAGGATTAAAACCTGAAACTCCTAAATCACTGTTCATTGTTGTTAAGTCATTACTCTGATTCATTTCAGAATTTCAGTTGTGCATAGCCCTAACTTTGGGCTAGCGATATTATAGGAAGCATGGCCTTTATCTTATGATTGCCATAGAAGCTATTTAATTTTTGGATTGTAATTGATCAATTTGCATGTTTTATGAACAAAAAATGAAACAGGTCAAAAAAATGTACCTGAAAGTTCTGTACCTCTGGTGCAAAAGGATAAAATAACACTAATTTTAAAAATGCTTTCCAGATGTCTAGCTAAACAAAATATCATAGCACTCTGGTCTCGTGCCAATTTAATTAGAAAATGCATAAAATAGGTTCTGGTTTAATGGTTGCTTTTTGGTTTGGTTTCTTTAAAGTATTCCTCTTTGGTTTACTAATTTATAGAAATTATTTGGATCTAAATCAACAAATTAATCAGGATTTTTCAGATCTGGGATTCAAGGTTGATTTGATTTGAGTTCTTAAAAGATTTTCTTACCTTCTTTTTGAGAGCACAAGTAATTTCTAAAGTGCTCTTAGAGAAACAACGTCCATAGTGTATTTATTTATGAAATCAGAATTTAGTGTCCTCTGGAAAGAAAAAAGCTAGTTCTGCCTGATAGGAATAATTATAAAGAGGTGAGGAAGTAATCATTCCCATCGCTGCCCTAACACTAGACTATGAAGAAGACAAGGAACCGAAGGACCGAGCTGGAATTTAAGGATCCCCCAGATGCTATCAGTCTAGAGCACTTAAGCTAACACACTTGCTCAGTGAAAGAACCCTTCTTAATCCACTCTAGTTGCGTCTTGACTGGGAAGAAGTTGTTGAATAAACATTGCGGTCTCTAATAGAAAAGTGGACAATCTAGTATTTGTTTTTCAGAACACAAAGGCACTTGGCTATCTTTCCACAGAAAAATTTAAAAAGGTAAAAAAGAAGTAGTGATGAGGTCAAGTTTTAGAATTAAAGGAGGCACCTCAGAAAGTAATCTGATTCTTTCATTGAAAGTCTTTATCTTTCCACCAGGCAGACTAGTATTCAAGACAATTAAATGTCAGTACTTAGGTATCAATAATGTTCTTATTTAACCATAGAACCAAAAAAGGAGGGTGTGTGTTTATTGCCATAATTCCTTTGATGTGAAATTTAAAAGATTTTGCTTGGCTGGGACTGTTATTATTCAAACTCCTGTATCATTCTCCTATAATCATGCTTCAATAACACTAGTATAGTTTGGCTTTAGGCAATGGAAAATTAAGGCAAGTATTTGTTTTACCATTCTTAGAATGTATGCTTTTGCAAAAACCCAGTATAGGAGTGCTTCCTCAAAATGATTAACATATAGAAAAAAAAGACATGGGCACCCCAGGTTAATTTAAACTGTTATAAGTTTTCATAAATGTATGTTAAACATAAAATTAGGCCTTATAACTTTTATGTAACTATAAAACAATATAAATCTACAAATTAAATGCACCATAATATCCCAAATAAGTGTTTCAAATTAACAACAATAGCTGAATATTCATTCATTCAGCAAACATTTATTTGAGGATCTACTCTGTTCTACACAGAGTATATCGTATGTAATACTAGCTGGTACAACAAACACACACCAAATTTCAGAGTTTCTAAAAATTAAATGCTTAAGTGAAATAAGCCACTCATCAAAGGACAAATACTGTATGATTCCATTCATATGAGGTACCTAGAAGAGTCAAATTCATGCAGACAGGAAGTAGAATGGTGGTGGCCAAGGACTGGGAGGACAGGAGTGCGAGGAGATACTGTTTATGGGTAAAGAGTTTCAGTTTGGGATGATGGAAAAGTTCTGTAGATGAATGATGCTAATGGTTGCACAACAATGTGAATGTATTCATATCACATAACTGTACACTTAAAAATGGTTAAGATGGTAAATGTTGTTATATGTATTTTACCACAATTTTAAAAAATAATTTTTAAAAATCACACACAAAAAATTAAATGCTAATTTCTCACTCAGCTCACAGACCAATATCCTGGTCACTGGGTTTGGGAGAGTAAGTAAGGGACTCTGCCATAAGCTGCTAATAGACTTACGATATGACCCAGGAATCCCGCTCTTGGGCACATATCCAGAAGAAACCCTACTTCAAAAAGACACCTGCACCCCAATGTTCATAGCAGCACTATTTACAATAGCCAAGACATGGAAACAGCCTAAATGTCCATCAACAGATGACTGGATAAAGAAGATGTGGTATATTTATACAATGGAATACTATTCGGCCATAAAAATGACAACATAATGCCATTTGCAGCAACATGGATGTCCCTGGAGAATGTCATTCTAAGTGAAGTAAGCCAGAAAGAGAAAGAAAAATACTATATGAGATTGCTCATATGTGGAATCTAAAAAAAAAAAAAAAAAAAGAAGAAGAACATAAATATGAAACAGAAACAGACTCACAGACATAGAATACAAACTTGTGGTTGCCGGTGGGGTGGGGTGGGAGTTCAAAATTTGTAGATACTGGCAGGCATATGTAGAATAGATAAACAAGATTATACTGTATAGCACAGGAAAATATATACAAGATCTTGTGGTAGTTCACAGCGAAAAAAAAATGTAACAATGAATATATGTATGTTCATGTATAATTGAAAAATTGTGCTCTACACTGGAATTTGACACAACAGTGTAAAATGACTATAACTCAATAAAAAGTTAAAAAAAATCACACACAAAAAATTAAATGCTAATTTCTCACTCAGTTCACAGACCAATATCCTGGTCACTGGGTTTGGGAGAGTAAGTGAGGGACTCTGCTATAAGCTACTAATAGAAAGAGCCAGGCTGGCAGAGGCTTTCTCATCAATACCTGGCTTCCAAGGCCATATTAACATCAATGTCCAGCCATCAGATGGGGGAAGAATGAAAGAATCCATGCAGGAGGTGTTTATGGACCAGGCCTGGAAAACGTGCACATTTCATTGGCTGGAACTCAGTCTTGCAGTGACACCTAATTGCAAAGGAGACTGAAAAATACAATCTGTGTACTCAGGAAGGAGAGAAAACAGGTTTAGTGATGACCTAGCACTCTTTGCCATAGTCCCACCATTTGGGCATCAAATATCCATTTTACCCTTTTCCCCCAAATACAACACTCACCCCCTCCCCATGAGAGATAACCTAAATCTCACCAGTTACTTCATCAAGTTCAAAGTACAGGGTCACCAGGTAACCACACAGGCTTCTCCATCAGGTCTGGATATAACTCCACATCATCTTGTGACCTAGTGATTCTCAACCAATGGTGATTTTGTCCTCCAGGAAACACTAAGCAAGATCTGGAGACATTTTTGGTTGTCAAGAGAGGGAAGGAGGAAGATGCTACTGGCATCTAGTGGGCAGAGGCCAGGGACACTGCTAAACGTTGTACAATGCACAGGAAAGCCCCACCCCCCACCCCAAAGAACTGTCTGGTCCAACATGTCAACAGTGCCAAGGATGAGAGCCTCACCGTAGGTGGACTAATAAGATATCTTCCCCAGTCACACCCTACATATAATAATGATCATGTTTTACAGTCGGTATTCCCAGGTGGGAAAAGGGAGAAAGGGAGATCCTGGCCCAATGCAAAGATGAAATTCTGCCTTGAGTCAGTGTGATGGCCCTGACCTGGCAGTGGGGGAGGCTCCTAGGCTAGACCTCATTTCTCCTTTCTGCAGGGAACCAACCACTTTCCCCTTGTACATAGTCCTCTGGGGTCACTGACTGTGACCTCTGGAAGTTTTTCCTCTAAGCTCACATATGAAGTTGGGTGTCAGGAATCATGCCTTCCTTGTGGAAAGTACAGCTTGTGGAAAACACAGGCTCATGATTTCTTTAGCAATACTGAAAGACTTCTGATCTATTTGCATCCAGTCAGTTCCATATGCCAGCAATACTAAAGTTCTTTCCTAGAGATAAGTCTTGATCCTAATTTATTTCTTTGCCTTTTCACCCCATGCTTCTCTTCCTCTCAGCTTAAGGGCTATCAAACTCAAATATGAAGGCCACACCCTAAATCTAATCTTTGTTGCATCATTGAGTTTTAGTGGGCCCCTGTTGCTCAAAAGCTTTTTCAATCTTATTTCCTATCCTTTGAAGTATAAAGCAGTCTATTTTTCCAATCCCTTGAGTCTCCAGATTGCTGTAGTCTCTATATTCCTCCTTATTTATGTTTGCAAACATGCTTATTATTGCACGAGCTAATCTCATTTTTCTAATATCTTGCTAAACACAGCTAGTAAACATAACCTACTAACATTCCATTTTCCAACCTCTCCTAGAGCTATGGGCTTTGTAGGCACCTTATTTGCCTTCTAAATTATCACAAGCAACTCTGTCACCAAATGTCTTGTCACTCGTTTCCATTTTCCAGCTCCTAATAATAGTTCTTTTGTTTTATACTGCCTGTCTGACTAGTTTTAGATTTTTGCAATAGCACTCTACTTTAGCAACAATCTCTGAGTTCATGTAATGCTAGCTGTTGTGTCAAACACCTCAAAAGGTCATGGTGAAAATTTGTTTCTTGCACAGTGAAAGTTTGTTTCTTGCTCACGTAACATTCCAGTGTAAGCATTCCTGGTTAGGGGTGGGGGAGCAAAGGAATAACCCTTTGCCATACAGTCACCTATGGACCCAGGCTCACACAAGCTCTGTCATCTTCAACAAGTAACTTCAAAGGTTTCCCTTGACTTCCAATTCCAACCAGCAGATGCCAGAAGAGAGGGAGGATCACACGTGGGAGGTTTTATGGGTCAGACCTGGACTTGGTGCCATCACTTCTGATTCTATTGGTCGATGGAATTTAAGTAAAAGTGGAGTGCGCATCTTTTAGGAAGTGTTCTTAAAGAGAGGGAGCATACTTTTCTTCCTTCTGAGCACACCTTTCGTCCTTCCATCTTCTTGCTGGCTGGAACTGAGAAATGGCTGGAGCTTGAGCAGCCATCTTAGACCATAGGGTGAAAACCACATTTAAACTTATTATTATGGCAATCATTTCACAATGTATACCTATATCAAATCATTATGTTGTACATCTTGGACTAATACAATGTTATATTATGTTGTACATCTTGAACTAATACAATGTTGTATGTCAGAGGAACAAAGTTTACTGCAGGTGTGGGCAGTTCTCCAGGTGTGGACTCAGTGATCTGGGATTCTTTAATCTTGTGGCTACTACATCTTAACATAAGGTTTCCTCCACGACTATTGTAGCAGGGAAGAGAAAGGCTGGAGAACTGCTCAAAGGCTTGTCACTCTCTTATCCTGGAGATGACACATGACTTCTCACATTTTATTGGCTAGAGCTAGTCACATGGCCCTACAGAACTACAAGGGGATCCAGAAATGTGAGCTCCCATATGACCAGAAGTAAAAGAGGACCAGATATTAGTGGCATCTGGTAATGTTTACCACAAATGACATGACTTGAATTCAATAGCCTGTTGACTTCTACTCCACCAGCCCTTCTAAGGATTTCAGAAGCACAAAATTGCCTGACTGATACTCTTTCGCTTTTTGAAATAGCTAGAGTGGTTTCAGGTTTCTACAGTGAACCCTGACTGAACAGGTGTGTGCTGGTAGCTTTCTGTTCCCTAAACTCCATCACTCTCCACAATTCTGCACCTTACCCTGTGCCTCAGGAGGCCATCCTCTCTAAACTGCATCTTCCAGGTTCCCATGTCCTCCGACTTTGGTTGGTTTTAGATCATGGGAGATACCAGCAGATCAGAGAGCAGGAGCTGAGAGAGGTCAGGATATTTATCCCCCCTCCTTTCAACTCCTTACCAGACTGTGGGTTCCTTACTTTGCCCTCAGTTCTGTAAAGAGTCCTTTCATTAAAATTTCCTCATTTAAACACTTTGAGTATGATGTCTGTTTCTTGCCTGGAACTTGTTTAATAATCAAACCATGAGTCTAAAAAAGAATACTAGAATCTTCCTTCAGTTTTACTGATGCTGGAGATCTTTATATACTTCAAATCTGAGTATATGATTCCTCTGTTTTAAAACTTCAATGGCTCCCTATTATATCCCTTTCACCACACCCTACTCTAAGTTGCAGCCAGACTGAACTACTTTCAGTTCCTCTTGCAACGTGGTCTCTCTTCCTCTGAGCCTTTGTACATTCTTCCTGGAAACTGCTGCCCACCCCCACTCTCACCATTCAGACATAAGCTCAAATGTCACCTACCCCAGAAAGTCTTCCACAACCCAATTTATCCTAGTTAGATGCATTACATTCCCACAGCAGCCTCTACTCGCCCACGGTCATACATAGACAGAGTTCAATGTCACATCGTACCGCTACTGCCTGCTTACCTACTTGTGTCCTCCAGTAGACGTAAGATACTCCCCTTCCCCCATCCTTCACTTTGTCCCAAATCCTATTCAGTCTTTGAAACTCAGAACATTGGTTAACTTAAATTAATTACTTCCTCTTCTGAGTTCGAGACAAATTGCTTCTTTATTGTAAACACAAATGCTAGATTTTGGCTTTTGACGACAGATTTACCTCTGTCTCTCTCGCTAGATCTTAAAATTCTTGAGGTCAGAGAGAGAGTGTGTGTGTGTGTGTGTGTGTCTGTCTGTCTGTCTGTCTTTAAATCACTGAGTCTAGACAGTGACTGACATTTTAGGCGATTAAGAATATTTTTGTATGAATGAAGGAAGGAATAAATGAGCGAACTGGGAAGGGGAATCTCTTCAATGGCAGCCTTTCAGAGATTCCTGCAAGGGCATGTTTGGTATAACAGACTGAAAACACGAACGTTATGTAACCAAGCAGGCAACATACATTTGTAACAGCATATACATGCCTATAGAGGGCAGGTAATTGCCGTGCATCTATGGAGACTATTTTTTTTTTCCAGTTCTCGGTATGGGCAGCCAAATTTTAGAAGGGAAAGTATTATTTTAATCCCTTCTATACTCTTTTATCCTGGATGACAGGCATTAAAGTATAAACCAGAGAAAACGCCTGTAGCAGTACAGTACCTGGGTCCTCAACACAGTTCAATCCCTTTTCTTTTTCCTGCCTCCTTGTTTTATATTAGAAGGCTCGTGAATTTAAAGCACGTAAGAGATATTTTCGTTTTTGGATTTCAATTTGACGAAAACAACGTCGTGGAGATTCTGATTCCCCTATTAACCCATGACTCTCAAACCCAAGGGAAAAAATATCATTGGAGAGGGAGGGGAAGAAAGGAGGTGGGGCAAAAACTGAAAGAAGGGCCGAGAGGAAGCTGTAGAAGGAAGTTCCTTTTTAGAAGGATTTGCCTTTTTTTTAACCCCAGAGAGGCGTGACGCCCTAACTGCCGTCGCGGGGCAGTTTCGCGGCGAAGCGCCCGCCCGCCCCGAATTTCCTCGCCCGCCCTCCCGCTTCCGCCCGCCGAGGCGCTGCCGGCCGCCGCCGCTGGGGGCGCCCCGAGTCCCGCGGCGCTGAGGAGGCGGTGGCAGCGGCGGTTCTCCGAGCTACGCCTCTCCCACTTCCAGACGGGCGGCGGCAGCGGCGAGCTGCACACCGAAAGGGCGCCCACCGCTCAGGCGAGCTGCAGCACGACCGCTCCCCGTGCGCGGGCGGCGTCTGCGCCGCGGCCGCCGCCGCGCTCCCGCCCGGGCTGCCGCGAGAGGAGGCGGCGGCGCCGGCCCCGGCCCCGGCCGGCCCGCGGCGCCCCGCGGCCGCGCCCCCGCGCGCAGCTCGCGGCCCCGGCCATGGGGCTGGGCGGGCCCGGGGCTCGGCTGAGTTGAAGCGGCGGCGCCGGCCCGCGCGCCCCCTGGGGCCGCCCCCGCACCCGGCTCGCCGGCGGCTGGCTCTCATGATGATGAAGAAGAAGAAGTTTAAGTTTAAGGTGGACTTCGAGCTCGAGGAGCTCTCCTCGGTGCCCTTCGTCAACGGGGTCCTCTTCTGCAAGATGCGGCTGCTGGACGGCGGCAGCTTCACCGCCGAGTCCCCCAGGTAAGCCGCCCGCCGCGCCGCGCCGCTCGCTGCTTCCGAGCAGCTGCGCCCTCGCCTGCCCGGCAGGGGCTTGTTGGATGAGCAGCATCTCTTTCCGTGGCCCATTTGCTCCAGGAGGGCGGCCAGCCTCGTGAGCTCTTCTTTCTCTAGGGACCAGTCTGAAATCGGTCAGTAATGTATCGATCTGCACAAAGTGCTTCGCAAATGGGTTCTTCTCGGCTGGGTTTGCCACCTGCGCTCCTGATTCCAGATGGTTCCTAATATCGGCTCTTCCCTCGTAAATTGGCTAGGAATGGGAGCGATGGTCAGGAGAGGATGCTTCTGGTTTCTTTTCAGACCTTTCCATATTTGTGAAATGCGAAGTGGAATTCGAGCTCTTGTTAAAACAAAAATAACCCAAACTGCTCGAGTTCCAAGAGCGCCCACTCTGAACAGAAGCCTGTGCTTAGCTCTTTTCCTCCCTGTTCCCGGGGGCTCGGGAGCCTAGGATGAGGCCGGGGTAGGCCTGGTCAGGCTTGACTTGAGTCAGTTGTTCCCTGGCAGGCGGGACAGAAGTCTGTGCCTCCACTCAGAGCTGCGTGTCCAGTTACGCCCCAACGCTCACTGAATTACACGTCTTGAAGTGGCCGCTAGTGGCTCTCAGTGTGGAGGACTTAGAACCAGAAAGAGAGCCCGGACCCAGCCCTCATTTTGAAATGAGCCCCTAGGCACTCTCAAGGAGAGTCGTTGGCAGGTTGAGAATGAAGGCAGGAGTGGTGCTGTTTCTTGGAGTCACTTCAGGGCTTTTTGTAGATTAACAGATCTACCCTAGGGTAAATGTTCCGTAAGAAAATAGATTTGCAGAATTTTTAATAGTGAACTTTTAAGTTTCTGAGATCAAGGAATAAGGCACATGGCTAATGCTTTTTTTGCTGAAATGTACTTTTCAGTGGACTTTATTTTTACCCTGAAAAAATATTCTACTTTCCTTTTGTCACACCTATTAATAATGTAAAGGAAATAATGCCCGTGGGTTGTAGAACTGGGACCGGAAAATTGTCCGCGGTGGCAGTATTGAAGCTTATGGAATCCAGAAAATATAAATGTTTAGTTGACCAAAGCAAAGGAGATATGAAGCAATACTGAGTCTCAGAATTTAAAAATGGTGTCTGAGGATAGTTTTAACGATTAAACTATGATGACAAATCTGTGGCTATTTATCTAAGTAGTTATTACTACAGACATTTTCAACACAGTGGTAAAAGAACAGTGTAGCTGAGAATGGTGCAACAAATATCGTACCAGCTCTTAGGGTGTTGAAAGCCAAAGCCAATTCTTGAACGTTGGATAGATGCAAAGAACAGTCTTACGCTGTCCTGCCGCAGAGTCCCACCCCTCACTTCTGGCCGTTAGACCAACTTTTCTGGGCTAGTGGTGACACCTGGTGGTCAGGGTACTTCCCTACTACCTCCTTTCTCCCTCAGATTGGTTTGGCTTGCTTCTAACAAATCAGTTGCAGGAATCATTTATTCAGCAAATGTGTGTAGGCTAAACCCTTCAAGTATATTAACTTATTTAATTCTTACAGCAAGCCTATGAGGTAGGGCTCCCCGTTTTGTAGATGAATAAACTGAGACTCAGTGTAACTGTTCCAAGGTCCCCACAGCTGGTAAGCGAAATGCCAAAATTCAAATACAGGTCTATCTAATTTCAATCAGATATATGTCACATAAAGGAGAAAATTGTGTGCTGTGCTGAATAGGGAGCTTCCTAATGGCTTTAACAAGCAAAGGGTGTAATTTGACTTGGAGTTTGCATGGTTGGAAAGGAAAAAGCAGAGTATCCTGGATTAAATTTACCCTTTTCTCTTCAAACTAAAATGTGACTTTAATCAAAGTTAGGTTAAGAATGGTGCTCTGTGTAACCAACCAAACAATCCCTGTATTGTTTGAGGGAAATGAGTCACAGTAAGAAATCTGTGCCTTGTTAGGTAGAGGTAGTTGGTGTAAAGCTAAGAGCAAGAGTTTGGAATGAGGCAGATCTGAGCCTAAACCCTTTCTCCACCGTGGTAACCCTGGGCGGATTACTTAGCCTCGCAAAGCTTCCATCTATAAAACAGGAACCATCACTGGCTGATGGGGGTGTTGAGAGGATTTGGTAAGACGGTGTACCTAAAACAGCTACCACAGCGCTCTGGCACCCAGCTGACACGTAAAGAAAAGACAAGGACCATGCCTGAGAGGGTTTGTTTCCTTTACATGTTATACGTAATTCTTTCCTCCTGGCACCTATGAAAGTGTTGATTTGAAAAAGATACCTAGTTTTGGAAGAAAAAAGAAAGAAAACTAGAAGTACCTAAAGGATGTGAATTACTTAAAAATTGCCTAGCTTTTCATTCTTGGGTACCAATCTAGGCAGTGCATCTCAAAATAAATGCTAGATTTTAATTTTTTTTAAAAAATCACCTTGTACCTCTGATAAATCAAATATAGTTAACACTTAACATTTCTCCCATAAAAATATTAAATGAACTACATAGGAAGAGTTAACTTAGCAGGCCCAAGACTGCTTTCCTTAGAAGTGCCCGCTTGCAGTGTTTTTGCTGGCATCTGGGAATGTTCAGCAGTTGCCCACACTGACATGAAACTTTAGAGTGACTCATTGTGCCTAGACTACAAACAGTGTGGTTTGTGCTGAGTGCTTTCTGGGAGTCTGGACTTTTGGGCTGTGCTAGGCAAGGGGTGTATATGGCCAGCCATAAAAAAAGAAAAAAAAAAGAGAGAGAGAGAGAGGAAAAAAAAAAACACCTTAGGTTCTGCATCTCTAATGAGTTTCCCTGGTAGACAACATGTGTTGTCATAATTTGATGCTGGAGAAATTGTGTTCTGGGTGACTCCATTGGGAAAGGACTCTGGGAAGCTTGCACGTGGTTCCTCAGGACTTTGTTCCCTGCTCCTTTGCCCTTGGCTGATTCTGATTTGTATACATCTGAGACATGAGTATGACTATACACTGAGTCCTGTGAGTCCTCCTAATGGGTCACTGAACCTAGGGGTGGTTTTGGGGACCCCCTGATGCATGAACCTACGTAAAATAATCATTCATTTTATCAAAGAAAAGCCTTAGAGGTACATAGCAAATTATAAATATATTTGGTTTTGTGCAGAAACTAAAGACGCAGATAATTCATTGTTTACCAATATTAATTGAGCATTTACCAAGTTTTTAGCTGTCAGGACCTGTGGGAAGTACAACAAATATAAAGGCCCATAAGGGAATTACCTCTGCTTAATGAAATTAGATCATACATGTATAATTGCTTGAGAGTAGGAGACAGTATGAGTTAGTGCCTAATCAGTGGGTCAGACAATATGTGAGTGTTGTTGAAGTTCTGAAGGTAATAATTTATTTAAAACTGTATTGTAAGCGGTTACTGAAAATCACATCAGCTTTTCAGTTGCACGTTCTGGGAGGATGAATTTGCATTGACAAGGAAGTGAGGATGGTGGGGACAGTTTGAGCAAGTCATCGATAGGAGTTGGTGATACATTAGCCTGATTACAGAGAGTTCACATTAAACTTCTAGCGGAAGGTAAAGACTTTGAATGCCATTATAAAGAATTTGCTTTCCACTGTTCATAGGATAAAAGTCAATCTAAGATTCTTACACTAGGCTGTAATGTGCAATGTGATCAAAGGGGTGTTTAAGCTGGCTGGTGGGCTGATGCTCTTTGGATTCAAATGGGGATCGATTGGAAATGAGGAGGCAAATTAGGAGTCTATAAAAATAACCCAGGCAGAAGCAAATAAGAGCCTGAACTGATAATGCTATGACAAATGCCTTGACAACATGTTAGCGTAAAGAAGTCAAGAAGAATCTTTGTTTTGTTTTGTTGAGGGGAACTAATATATGGTAGGGGAGGACCCAAGGAGGTCAGTTGTATGTTTAACATACCACATTGACTGACAACCTGATGAGTGGTTGGAGACATATTTATCGTAGATGTCTTAGATTCTGATCTGTTGTGAGTAAGACTGTTTACTGAACTTTTCATCTAGAATTGCCTTACACAGTTTTGCCCTTTTAAAGATTATTAGCAAAAATTAATCTTAGAAGGACCCGGTTTCTGCTGGGAAAGTGTGTTCAGTGAAGAGGTTAGGAAAAAAATACAAAGATTAAAAGGTATTTATTTGTAATAAATGTTATTAAAATGGGCAGACTTTTACATGCCATAGTTAATAAAACGCTCAGAAGATACATTGTACAATTATAGTAATCTAATAAACTGAAACCAAATTATTGCCTAATAAAATCTTTTTGAAGACCTTTCAAAAAGACAGAATATTGCATTAAAATCTTTTCAGAGCACTCTTCCCTTGTAAAAGCATTCAAATCACTTTTGAAGTTTATTGTGATTGTCAGAACAGGTTTAATTTCTGGTCTACTTTAAAAAAGAAATATAAGAAGAAAATTATCTTGTATTTTTTAGGATTCCCAAGTTTGAGTTTGCCTTATTTTTTTCCATCTTTTTTTGTGCTCACAGCTAAATACTTTTCTAAGTTTCACGTGAGCTTGTGGCAGAAAACCACGTGAAATCAGGGAGTGTCCAGGAAGCTAATGAGCACATCTGTGTATTGAATCATTTACTTTGTAAACAAGCTGAGGGATTTCTTCTCTTTGGCCAGATTATATCTTCATGTTTTGGGGATTTTAGTTCATTGTACATTGTGTACTTCTTTTAAGTAACTTTTTTCCTTACTGCAGAAATAATACATATTCATGCAGAAAACTTAAAAACAGAAAAGCAAAAAGAATAAAAATTGCATATAAATGAACCAATCAGAAATAATCACTATTATTAGTATGTTGGAGTATAACCTAGGAGTCTTTATTGATCTGTATATACACACACACACATACACACACACTCCACACACGCTTATCACATAATTTTAAACCAAAGTGGAATCATACTATACTTATATCTTTTTCATTTAATGTATCTTCCCATATCATTAAATATTCAATTATAGAATTATTTTAATAGATGCATGCCATTCTATTATATAGGTTTCCATGGATTATTGAACAAAGTCTCTTTTGAAAGTCTTTCTTCTTTGCTTTCTTTTTTATTAAAACTTTTGTAAACACACTAAAATGAGTATCATTAAAGTCAAATTTTGTGCACTTTTTTTTTTAGGATTAACACTTAGAAATGGAATAATTTGAGTCAAGGGGCATTTATAAGGCTTTTGATATGTATATACTATCAATTTGCCTATTGATACATTAAATTGACTTTTTTAAGATGAAAAAGTTACTAATAAGTAGCTAATATAAAGAAAAAATAACCAGGATTAAAAAATGCTGTTTGACCGTATGGTTCAAAATTATTTCTACTCTGACCAGAAAAGGGGTCATCTAGTCACATTATTATAATAGCTATAATAATGGTAGCTAACACTTAATGGAGCACTTTCCCCATGAGCCAGGAACTTTTCTAAGCCTTTACATCCTCAAAATAATCCTAGGAAGAAGGTACTAGTATTACGTTTTTACTGTTATTACTACTCTTATTTTATACCTGAGGAAACAGAAGCACAAAGAGGTGCTGAAAGTTACACAGCTTGTCAAGTGGCAGAGCTCAGAGGCAGTCTGGCTCCAGGGCATGCTCTAATCACTGAAGTCTGCTGCCTCTGAGGTTTTAGGGTATATGTGTTCTCATCTTTATGTTTTAACAAAACAGAAGGTGATTATGTATAGTATGACTTTTTCTGAGCGGTAGTCTCAGAAAACTGGTTCCAGTGTGTGACACCACTAAGCCTGGCCCCTTTAGATTTGCCCAAGGTTATTGTATGTGAGAAATAAGAAACAGTACTCATGCATCTAATGTTTTTTCCAAGATATGACTTTCCAGTAGTAAATTCTCGAAATTGTTTCATTACTGGCTAGTTAGACCTTTTAAAGCTATTATCAATGCTGTTTTACACCAGTAAGTTAATATTCACCATTGTATCACTAAGCCTTACACAGGAGGCTGTTTATATTTTTTGAAAGAATGCAGGTATTTGGAGAAAGGATCTGTTGTAGCTTTGCTAAGAATGGCAAATACACAGAGGTCCCCAAATTAAATATGTGGGGAAGTCATATGGGAAATTATATGCTGTTCCATAAACACAGCTTATAAAGAATTAATGTTCAGTTTGGGGTGTCAGCCTTCAACAGATAGTATTATCAAGTAGAGACCCAGGGAATTACATTAAGATTCTGAGGAATCTTGAATTATGTTACTAACAGGGGAGTGGGGTGAGTCTCGAGAGAAGATGATGGTGTTCAAATACTAAAAAATGAACTTGTATATATGTATGTTTTACATTCCTAACTTTATTTACTACAAAATCCCTTTTATAGAGGTGTTGCCTCCTATTGGGTTAGAATGTATTTCAAGTGCTGTAACACATATATTTGAAAGACAAGTGTTTTAAACTAGATAGCAGTTTATTTCTCTCTCATAGTAAGATAACTTGCTCTGTCAAGTTATCAGGGGACCTGGCTCTTTATCTTGTTGCTCTGTTATGCCCAAGGTATTGTTTTCATCCACAGGGACTAAGTTGGCTCACCTCACATCCGAATTCTAGCCCCTGGGAAGGAAGAAAGCAGAAGGGGAGGTCCCTTTTGCTCATAGCCCATTGACCAGAACTTGAGCACAAGGACACATCGAGCTCCAAGGAAGGCTGAGAAATGTCGTCTTTGCTGGGTGTCCATGTGCCCAGCAAAAGACTGAATTACAATGAAAAGAAAGGGAGGACACTTATCAGGGGAGAGTTAGCCTCTGCCACTCCTTTCTTTTAGAGAAGAGAAAATTATGGGGGAGGGTATAGCTCAAGTGGTAGAGCACATGCGTAGCATGCACCAGGTCCTGGGTTCAATCCCCATCACCTTCTCTAAAAATAAATAAATAGACCTAATTGCCTACCCCTCCCCCCCAAAAAAGAAGAGAAAGTTGATCCTCAGAAAAGTAGCGTCATTTGTTCAAGATCACACGTTAGTTGAATGAAGGATACTTGAAAGACTGCCCCATAAAGAGGGAATAGACTTATGCTGGGCACATCAGAGGAGAGAACCAGAACCAGTGAGGAAATGTTAAAGAAGTCATGTTTCTATTCAATACAATAATAGAAAAAAATTGTCTCTAACGTTTAGAAGAGAACAGTAGTGAACAGTCTGCCTTGTCCGTTTGTCAGGAATGTTATCCTTCATTAGAAGGATGGGTGATCTAGATGATTCTTAAGGTCCTTTCTAACTCCAGGATTTCTATGATTAAGCTTTCAACTTTATTTCATAATATGGCTCTTCCTAAACCTCCCATTTTAGCCAAGACTCGTGAGCTTATGTTGGCCAGATGTGTGTGCATTCGTCTCCTTGGTACTCTCTCCTTTTCCCACCTCGTTACCATTACCATTCTTTCAGTTAATTAGAATTCCAAGCATTCCTTAAGAATGAGATCAAGTGTCTCATCACCTTTATGCCCATACCTATCCCAGCCTACACTCTACCCACTGCTTTCCTCCAACACTTACCTTCACTTACTGTGTCCTTAAATAATATAGGTTATTTGTTGAATGAATGAAATCTTTTCTCACTGTCCCCACTATGATTTCACCTCTTACTTAGTTCCTATAGTTTGTGTTTCTACTGGTCATTTTACCCAAATTTGTTCTTTTAATTACCTATAGAAATTCCCCACACAGTGTAAAATTTACAGTAGTAAAAATAAATACAAGAAGAGGTAGGAAAAAGTGTTTTACTGGTCTTTTTTGGGGGGGATGAGGGAGGGTGAGTGCCATGGATGATAATTCCTTAGCAAGGTTTTGAAAACAGTCGAGCTGGAGAAGGAAAAGAGTGGTAGAAGGAACAGTGCACACAGTGGCAAGGAACAGCAGGGTGGTGTGTGCTGGGAGAGCCGTGAGTACAGCGGTGTGTTACTGCTGCTGCATAAAAAGTGGGAGAGGGGGTGGTCATTTCAAGGAGTCTGGACTCACTTTGCTACTGTAGGATCTGGGGAACCGAGAGCAGAGGAGTGACTTATGACTTATGGTAGGTTGGCTTAGGGCTGGAATTAAGAGAATTCTCATCTGATGACCTTAGTTTTCTCAGTAGCAACCAAAAAAGATGAAGTAAGGGATATGAGGATAATGGTAAAAGATCAGAAAAGCTTCTATAAGGAATGGGAGAGGAAGCTGACCAAAGACAGGGCCCAGCTGAGATTTAGGACATGAATTTTAGTGATGGCCCTGTGCATGTTCGTGTGCATCTTTTTCTCTAGAGAAAATCTAGAGAGGTGGTACGGTGCAGAGTGTAGGTGTTACCAAAGATAGATAGGCATTGGGCAAAGAACTGTGAGTCTAGGGTGTTAGGTTATTTGCATGGTGTTAAAATAGCCAATATATTGTAGGTTTTGGAGTGTGTGGGGGGAGGACTAGAAGTAGGTACTTCAGTGTGACATTAACTGGAAGAAGAGTGAGACATAGCCAGGTATCTGTGCCTCAGGCTTGAAAGCAGAAGCATTACAACCTGTACGTGGCACTGAGGAGTTAGGAACATGCTAGCACTGCTTCCTGGGAAGATGGGGGTGGAGAATAAACATGACCTGCCCTGCGGGGCTTCAGCACAAGCAGTGTGCCCATGACATGGCCCGGTTTCAGAGCGGCAGCAAGTGGAGTGTTAAGAGAAGCGGCCAAGAATGTAGGAGCTTGTCTACCCCTGGAACCAGGGTCCGGGGGGGTATGGCAGAATGGGTTGGGAACAGGAGCAGCAACTGAAGAACGAATCAGGGTGAGGAAGAATAGAAGAGTAGGAAAGGGCAGTCTGGGATTTAGGGGGAATAGGACACCAAGGCTTACACTGTAGTCCTTTTCTGTGGATTACAGGGATAAAAGGGATACATACACAGAACTGAATGACCTTAAGATTTCCAATATGGATATAAAATAACTTAGTGTCATATCCAAGGCCCAGGTAATACCAGACAGGTCCTCCAGCTGCTACTTCTCGGGATCCAAGAACGAGGTCATGTTAGGTCATGACTTTCACTTCCTGGGAACCCTTGCCTCCTTTTATGTGTCTCTGTCTCTCTCTGTCTCACACCCTCCACCTACAAATTTAATCTTCGTCTTCACTGATCTTTTCACTCATTTCAGAGAACAAAATATTCTTCCTGTTCAGTGCCAACCTGTTTTCCTGTATCTTTGATCCCACCTCCATTTAACTTGCATTTCCCTCTCTCTGCACAATCCTGATCCAAAGTTCACGAAAGAATAGTCTACACTTGCTGTCTCTTAAGCATTCCTCCTTCTCCTTCAACCCCATACTCTGACTTCCACCCCATTACTCAACAGAAACTGTCCTTGCTAATATCATCAGCCATCTCTGATTGTATCTAGTCACTATTTCTCATTTGTGCCTTTGTGCTCTATTCAGCATTCTGTGAAAATTGCCTGTTTTTTTAAAACTTGACTGTCTTGGCTTCCATGAAACTTTTTCTCCTATTTCTCTGATTCCTTCACTGAATTCTCTAAGGGCACTTCTACCCACCCTCTTTTTTTTTTTTTTTTCTGTAATTAAACTTTATTTTTAGAGCAGTATTAGGTTCATAGCAAAATTGAATGAAAGTACAGAGAGTTCCCATGTACTCCCTGCCCACACGCACACAAGCACACACACACACAAACACACACACAGCCTCCCCTGCTGTTAACATCCCTACCAGAGTGGTACATTTGTTACAACTGATGAGTCTACATTGACACATCATTATCACCCAAAGCCTATGGTTTGCATTAGGGTTCACTCTTGGTGTTGTATATCCTGTTGGCTTTGACAAATGTATAACTTGTATCCACCATTATAGTATCATACAAAATAGTTTCAGTGCCCTAAAAATCTGTGTGCAGCTTACTCATCCCCCCTTCCCCCTAACTCCAGGAAACCACTGTTCTTTTTACTGTCTCCATGGTTTTTGTCTTTTCCAGAATGTCATATGGTTGAAATCACACAGTAGGTAGCCATATTCAAATTCAGTAGGCAGGCTTCTTTCACTAAGTAATTTACATTTAAGATTCTTCCATGTCTTCATGGCTTGATAGCTCATTTCTTTTTATTTTAGCACTGAATAATATTCTGTTATCTGGATGTACCACAGCTTACTTATCCATTCACCTACCATTTACTGTATGATTCCACGTATACTTGGTACATAAAGAGGTCAAATTCATAGAGACAGAAAGTAAAATGATGATCGCTGGCAGGGAGGAAGGAGTGGAGAATTGTTGTTTAATGGGTACAGTCTCAGTTTTACAAAATGAAAAGGGTTCTTGGAGATTTGGTGCACAAAAATAGGAATGTACTTAAAACTACTGAGCTATACACTTAAAATGTTTAAAATAGTAAATTGTTATATTTTCCCACAATTTAAAAAAAATGAATAAATATTTTACCGTGCCCCCCCCCCCGATTTTTATTAGTCCTAGCCAATTATTTACATGTTAGTATATTCAAGGAAAGTGAATTAGTATTAAAAGGAAAGTTTTCTCTTTTTTAAACTTTGTAATTTAGGGACATTTTGCCCTGAATTTTCTTCAATAGCCTTGATAGGTTCATTCAGTCATTCTACCAACTAATATGATTTAACAAAATATAGACATACAGGCTTATACAGTAATTAATTTTTATTTAATGTTTTAAGAAAGTCCCTCTTTCCACCCCTCCCCACTTGTATTTCTGTTTATCTAAACCATTATTTTTGCTTGTTACACCTCTTGAGATAGATCTTATGTGTTGGTCATCAACAAATGTCAGCAATTACTGATAAAATTCTTTCAAGTTTGTCTTATATTAAATATATTACCTTGTAGATAAGTTTGTTCTGTGAGAATACTGTGTATGATACTTACTTCCATCTTTTGCATGGGCTCTTTTCATCATCTCAAATGATGTATTCTTCATAATAATAACTGCTGTAAACATAAAATACAAATTTTTACCATCCAGGAGCCCGCACTTTAGTGGGAGATACTGACACATATATTGTTAAATGCAGAGTGAAAAAGGCAACCATGAATGTACAAATAAAATTGTGTGGCAGTTCAAAGGAGAAAAGGAGCTGTTAGATCTGAGTGAGCAAGTAGGGAAGAATCCTTAGAAGAGGCGGCATGCAAGCTAAGCTTTGAAAGATTAGTAGGATTTAACCGGTAGTAGAGAAATGGGATGAAAATGTCAGACATTTTGACTCAAATAATATTTTGACTTATATATATTATTAAAAACTATTTTTTAGAGTGGTACATCAATACTGAATCTTCATCAAGAAAGCATTTCTAATGCAACTGCTTTGAAAATAGACTGGCAATTCCTCAGAAGTTAAACAGTTACCATATGATCTGGCAGTTCCACTAATACATCCCAAGAGAAGTGAAAACATGTCAACATAAAAACTTGCACAGTTGACCCTTGAATAACACGGAGGTTAGGAACACTGGCCCTCCCCGCAGTCAAATAGCCACGTATCTTAGTCCTCCTTATTCTGCTTATCCACAGTTCTGCTTACCCACATCTGAGGATTCAACCAGCCATGGATGGTGTAGTACTGTAGTGTTTACTATTGAAAAAAATATAAGTGGACCTGCACAGTTCAAACCCATGTTGTTGAACAGTCAACTGTACATGAATTTTCATAGCATTATTTATAGTAATCAAAAAGTCAAAACAACCCCAATGTCTGTCAATCGTTAAATGGGTGAACAAAATATAGAATATCCATACAATGGAATATTATTTGGCAATACAAAGAAAGAAGGTAGTGATATGTGCCACATCATGGGTGAAACTTTAAAACTTCATGCTAAATGAAAGAAGCCAGTCACAAAATACCACATGTTGTACGATTTCATGTCTATGAAATGTCCAGAATAGGCAAAGTCTAAGGAGACAGGAGGTAGATTAGTGGTTGCCTAGGATGGGGAGGTTGGAGGGAAATGGGGAGTGACTTGTGATGCTGTGAGGTTTCTTTTGGAGGTGATGAAAATGTTCTGCAATTGATTGTAGTGGCAGTTTCACACTCTAAATATACTAAAAACCATTGAATTGTACATTTTAAATGAGTGAATTGTATAATATGTGAATTATATCTCAATAAGGCTATTTAAAAAAGCATTTTCTGACAAAACTCCATTAAGGCAATCTGATTAACTCCTTGGACAATTTTCTTTACCAAATAGTTTATTCAATTTCATTTAACAAATTTCTGTTGAGTGTCTACTATGTGCCAGGCACTATTCCAGGCAGTTGAACTATTTCTGTTGTTTTTCATTTCAGTTTTTATTTTATGAAATTATTTTCCTTGGTGTTTATTCTCTTCTCTGTATATTTTACAAGGACCGTGAACTATAAAACAAGAGTAAAGATTATAATATCTATTTTCATTTGTATTAATCTGCCACTATCTGTCAGGTAGCTATTAATTTTACAAAGCCCAGATTTCCAGGGTCAGATTTTACGTATCTCATTTCTGTTTGGAATTCTTAATTTTTGTGGCAAGAGCAATCTTTATCATATGTTATTTTAGCCAGTGCGTTATCTTAACCAATTTTATGTTTATTATTGCTACCAGTAATATTCATTATGAGTTAGATAAAATACTTGTAGAATTTTTTCTTTCTTAGCTAATCCAACAGAAAATTTTGAGCATCGCCTTCCCGCTCTGTATTATGGTTTAGGGATCAAAGATATGCAGGGTCAAAATGTCCTGCTTTGATAGGAGGAAGACAGACCTGACAAGCAGGAACACAGAACTGTCAAAGTGCACAGCACTGAGAACCTGGTGGCTAGGTAGTGGCACGGAACAGAGAATGTTTGGGGCCTAGAGTTAAGGACAAGACCGCACTGGGGGTCAGATTTTGGCAGGCCTTAGATGCCATTCTGTGAAGACCAGATTTTATTCTGTAGGCAACATGACCTTGAATCTCCCCTTTTTACCCCTGATTCTAAGATTAATTCAAGATCACTACAGAGCATTTGGAAAATACATAAAATTACAAAGAAGAAAATGTCACCTATCAGAGATAATCACTGTTAACATTTTTATGTAGACCATTTCAGTTTCTTCCAATTCACTGTTTACACAGTTGAAGCCAAATTACATATACAATTTTTTATCCTGCTTTTTAAAAAACTGATCATTATAATATAAGCATTTTCCACATTATTAAACATTTTAGCATGTTATATTAATAGTTCCATACATAATATTCTTTCATGAATGGACTGTAAATTAAGTAACAGTTCTTCTTTTTGGCTATTCCTGTTTTTTCCAATTCATTTCTTCTCTTGCCAGTACTGAGCTCTTTCCTGTGAACATTTGAATGTGAGGTGCAAGCAGGGTCTGTGATGATGTCTGGTAGGCAGCTGAGAGTTTATGCATAAAACTGAGCACAGTAGTTAGGATTTCTTTCATATCTAGATTTAAAAATAATCCACATGGACGAGATAATTAAAGCTAAAGACAACATTCAGAACAAAACACAAGGACCGAAGTATAGAATTTTGGTAGACAAAGACATAATTAAGAAAAAATGAGACCAAAACATTGGAGAGGAATGTGGCATCACAGAAGCTAAAGGAGAAACGAGCTTGAGGAGAGTGTGGAGAGATGGCGTGGTGAGAGAGCTGCTCTGTTTATTTGACAATCAGTAAGTCTTTGGTGGACTTTTTTATTTTTATTATTGAGGTATAATTGACCTATAACATGATATCAGTTTTAGATGTACAACGTAATGATTCAGTATTTGTATATGTTGTGAAATGATCACCACGGGAAGTTTAGTTAATATCTGCCACCATACATAGTTACAAAAAATTATTTTTCCTGTGGTAAGAACTTTAAAGATCTACTCTCTTAGCAGCTTTCAAATATGCAATACAATATTATTAACTATAGTCACCACGACCTCATGACATTTGTTTTATAACTGGAAGTTTGTACCTTTTGACTCCCTTCCCCCATTTCACCCACCCACATATCAGTGAGACCATACATCAGACAGACTTATTTCATTTAGCATAATGCCCTCAAGGTCCACCCATGTTGTTGAAAATGGCAATATTTCCTTCTTTGGGGCTGAATAATATTCCATCTTGTGTGTCTATCTGTCTGTCTCACATTTTCTTTATCCATGCATCCATTGATGGACACGTAGGTTGTTTCCATATCTTGGCTATTGTAAATAATGCTGCAATGAACACAGGGGTGCACATATCTTTAAGAGTTAATGTTTCTTTTTTTCCACTTGGATAAATACCCAGAAATGGAATTGCAGGATCATATGGTATTTCTATTTTTAATTTTTTGAGGAACCTCTGTACTGTTTTCCATAATAGCTATACTAGTTTACGTTCTCATCAACAGCATACAAGGGTTCTCTTTTCTCCACGTTCTCACCAACACTTATTTCCTATCTTTCTGATAATAGTCATTATAATGGGTGTGAGGTGCTATGTCATTGTGGTTTTGATTTGCAGTTCCCTAATGATTAGTGACGTTGAGCATCTTTTCACGTTGGCCATCAGTATGACTTTGGGAAAATGTCTATTTGGGTCCTTTGCCCACTTTTGAATCAGATCTTTTATATTTTAGTATTGAGTTGTATGAGTTCTTTATATATTTTGGATATCAACCCTTTATCAGATATATAGTTTGCAAATATTTTCTCCCATTCAGTAGGTTGCCTTTTCATTTTTCTGATGGTTTCCTTTGCTTTGCAGAAGCTTTTTAGTTTGTTGTAGTCCCACTTGCTTATTTTTTACTCTTGTTGCCTTTGCTTTTGATATTAAGTCCAAAAAAATCACGGGCAAGACCAATGACAAGGAGCTTACCACCTGTGTTTTCTTTAGGAAGTTTTGTGGTTTCAGGTCTTAACATTCAAGTCTTTTATCTGATTTGAGTTTAGTTTTGTGTATGGTCTAAGACAGTGGTCCAGTGGTGAACCTCAGAGAGTAGTTTCATTGGAGTCATAGGAGCAGAAGCCAGGTTTCAAGGGGTTAAGGGGTGAGCAGGTGAAGTAACAGAAGCAGAGTGTGGTTATTCTTTTGGGAAGTTTGTTAACAAAGAGGAGGAAAGTGGAATTAGGTAAAAGGCGGAAACAGGAACAATTTTATTTTATGTTTCTGTTTTTAGGACAGAGAGTTGAACGTGGTTATAGGTTGGGGCAAAGAAATAGTGTAAGAGAAAATAGGGATACAAGTATTAAAAACAAACCCATGACTGAAAGTCTCTTTTGTCTTAAAAAAAATTTTTTTTGTCCTCAAACCTGTTTATTGGTTTCATTAGAAATTTTTAGGTTTTTCCTAATCAAATGCTATTTCCAAGCTGTGGCTTAAAAACTAGCTTACACCCAGGACTTACTTTATCTTAATGAAATGAGGAACTACCCATAGCATCGATTCTGAACTTCACGTGTTTGCTTCACTTCATTGTAGTGAGTCGTCACTCATATAGTATGACTCATTTAGTGATGTTTTCTTTCTAGTAAATATTTTATGTATTTCCTTGTTCATAAACTGAAGCCAGATTTCAATGGCAGTTTCTGGGAATTCGCTAACACTGGTGTCTAAACCTAAAGTTATTAACATTTTATCTTCTATTGTTACCTTTTTAGGCCAATTCAGAATCTCTTAAGGTATTTTATTAAGTATTACTTCCAGGTACCATCTGGACATGAAGGTCTCCCCATTTTGGTCATTCCTTACGGTTAGTGAATTATTCCCAGACAGCTCAAATGAATATCTTCCTTGGATTTTCCTATGGTCCTCACTGTTTACTCTGTGTACAAGACAGAAACAGTTTTAGACCTAACAGCCCCAGGAAGTTAGTTAGAAAAGATTGTCCATAGTCCTTGCAAAAGAAGGTAATTGTTTCCAAAATTTTGCTTGTAGGCTAAATCAGTAAAGAACATTTTATTAACAACCATAAATTCCCTTCGTAATTTCTGTCAATGCATTCCTACTAATGGAAAAATAAACAGCCATTGTTAGTAACACAGATAATATGCATTTGTAACTATGCGCAGTTGAGAACTATAAATTCTCTCATTATATGAATAAAGTGTAAGCCTTTCTGAAGCAACCAGGAACTCAGTAATAACTGTAATATTAGCACCAGCTGTTTCCAGTTGAGAAACTGTAAATTAGTACCAGCTGACAGTGAGTCAGGACATTGCTAAGGTAACCCTTATAAAACTAGCATACAGAATAACTGAGAAGCTATGTTAAATATTTATTGCAATTTCTCTAACTCGACCTCCTTTGTTCCCACTGGGGTTTCCTTCCATGTGAGGAATGATATCAGACATGTCAAGTAATGCAATGTGATACATAAGCATGAAATTTACACTGACTGTGATCAGAGACAGCAGGAGATACCTCAGCAGGTCTGTGTCACTCGGGAAACATCCCAACATGTTATTCTCTGTACAGTCCTTTTATATATAGCCCCTTTGTAGTCTCATCTTGTTGTTGGTGTACAATCTGTTGAAATTTAAATCATATGTAAATATATATATCTGTTCTCCAGACCTCTGTTCAAAGTAGAGCTAGCCAGACTGTGTTGCGGTGCCTTTGATTTTAATTTACTTCACTAGCATGAATGTTTCCTCATTATCACATCATTATGATTATTTTAAGGATAACCAAGACAGCCAGAGTAGAGCCTTCACAGTAAATGTTTAATATTGTTTTGTGCTATTCTGTCACATTCCAGCTGTGTCACTGGCTCATTTCACTCTGGATCTCAGTGTAAACAGTCTGCAGCCTTCTCCTTATCTGTATCTTCAAATAGGTCCTTGATGGCCTATCCGTGTTCTTTAGAATTCACTATTTAATATCACTATATCCAAAAACCTCCTCTGATGCTATAGAATTCCCTTTCAATAACTATACTTGTGAAAATACCAAAGGAGTACTTTTTTAACATGCAACACAACTTCATCAGAGTCCTATTTCTCTTACTCTCAGTATCTTTGATTGGCAGGGCAGTTCCAGATGTGCATACAGAATGTCCCGGGAGTTTATAGGAGCAAGAGAATAATTTTACCCAGGGCCTCGGGAAATGTATCATAAAAAAAGCTTTTGAGTGAAGTCTTGAGTCATAACACGGTAGTTTCCACAGTATATATATTTAATTTTCAAATTACCCTTTAAAGCATGAAGAAGCCCCTTCTGTCCAAGACCAACCCCCAGCTATTGTGTGGACCCCATCCCCTTTGACTTTTCTCTTTACTGGTTCTCTCCCATAGCACTCAAGAATGTTAAAATGGGGGGGAGGGTATAACTCAGTGGTAGAGTGCCTGCCTTGCAAGCACAGGCCCTGGGTTCCATCTCCAGTACCTCCATTAAAAAATAAATAAATAAACCTGATTACCTTCCCCCCTAAAAAAAAAATGTTAAAATGAAATCCTCTATCCCATATCCCCATCCGGCTGCCACCCTGATTTTTTCCACTTTATTACTAAAATATTTGAAATCAGTTCTCTTTGTTCCGTTTCTGCTTCCCATAGTAATCCGCCTTCTACCCCCACCTTTCCACTGAAACTGCATTTGTCAGTGTTATCAATGACTTCATTGTTGGTTTTTTTGAATCTTTATCTTACCTGACCTCTCTGTCACATTTGATATTGTTGAAAAATTCCTTCTTAGAAATTTTTCCCTCAGTTTTGGGGGTAACATGATCTCCTTTGTTCCTCTCTGTTGACACTTTATTCTCCTTGGCCTGCCCTCCTCTTCTCCTGTGTCTCCTGTATCAGTGTTGCCTAGGGATCCAAACTCTAGTACCATGGCACGTGGAACCATGCTGGTTCCCCGATGTGGAAGCTCTCTGAAAAAGGACCAGAAAGCTATCCTTTGGGGTTTTTGTGAAGCCTTCTTTACATAGTCATTGGTCAATAGCTGTTGATAGAACCCTGAAGCTCCTCTCCCCTCCACAGAAATCAGAGGGTGGGACTGAAAGTCCCAGTCCTCTAATCACATGGTTGGTTCTCCTGGCTACCAACCCTCACCCTAGGGCAGGATCCAGAGTCGCTTCATTTACATAACAAAAGACATCTTTTATCAATGTCAACAGTTAGGAAATTCCAAGGATGTTGGGAGCTGTGAGCCAGGAACTGTGGATGAAGAGAAATATATATGAGAAATACATTTGGTTTTCTGAATCAGCAAATATGTATTTCTGATAAGTTACAGTATCACAGGGACCTCAGGCTCCTCAACCTCAAAATGTCCAAAACTGGATTGTCATTGTCCTCACTGTCTTAACACTACCAACAGAATGAATGAATGTGTGATTGAGTGAATAAACGAATGAAAAAATCTCATGTTCAGTTTTTTCCACTGAATGATAGTACCGTCCACCCAATTACTCAAGCCAAAAATACCTCTGGGGTATAAGAGATTTATTGATCCTTAGTGTTGTAATTGAAAAGCCCAACTTTATGGATCTAATTTATCCTTGGAGCCTCAAAATGTTTATTTTTGCCTCAGTTCCCAAAGGTTCATTTTCTCAGCAATCTATGTCTTTTATGCAATAGAAATCTCCATTAATGTTGAAGAAATTTCTCTACTTATAAATGTAACCATTATTTCTCTCTGGAGGGCAAATGTAAGTGCCCTTAAAACTACTTATATCCTTGATAATAACAATATCTAACATTTATTATGGAGATCCGTTATAAGCCAGGCATTGTTTCAAACATTGAGTGTAATAATTCACTTGGTTTCCCAAAATTCCCATGAGGTGTAGGTAACGTTACCATACCTGTTCCACAGAGGAGGAAACGGAAATGCAGTTTAAGGACTATCTGTGGCGACAGCTGGCAAGTAGCAGACACAGGATTTGAATGAAGCGGACTGGCTCTTAACGTCCATGCAGTAATACTGTCTGGCAAAACAGCTTGCATTCCTCATAGCAGTTTTTTATCACTGTTTTTAACAAGTTAAAAATACTTTGAGTTACTAAGATATGGCATAATTTTAAATATGTGCCTAGAGTATATACATGTACAAGTTATTCTTAGAATATTAAGTAATGCAGTTTGCTGGTACAGTAACTAGTCATAAAAAAATGGGTCCATAATTTTCATTTTATTTTGTATTATTTTTATTTTTTAAGATTTTTTCCTTTGACTTTTTTGAAACATGAACAATGGCCATAGCAACATTTATTTTCTGTTAAGTCCTCTGCTTAGATATTTCACAATCAGCAGCTTACCATTTATCTTATAAATATTTGGCTTTCTGTAGTATCAACACAAATCCTCTTCTGTTGCTTTGTTTCTTAAAAGTGGTTAAGCAACCATATAAGACTCATATAGGAAATTAATGAGTCACATCACGGAAAGCATTTACTAATGTGGCTTTTGTCTCAGTTGCCAAGTAGTCTGAGTTTGTTTCCATGGTAACCCATCAGTATAACAAACTGCCGTGAAATAACTTGGCCACTTTTTTTGTTTGTTTGTGTAATTTGGACAGCTTTCTGACAGCTCTGTGTGTGTGTGTGCGCGCATTAAAGATTACCACACAAAAAAAATCTGAGTAATCGCCTTAGGCACACAAAATTTCTTTATTTAGAGAAATTGTTTCAAACTCCAGGACTATTATTTTAATAGTACAAAATCTAAAAGATGATTTAAATTAACATATCTGTTTATACTTGAGTTTTTATTAAGAAAGGGCATAGTCAGCAATATTTTAGGCTTATAAATTTTAAAAATTCACTTATAGTATTGGTTCATTTGAAATATATGTAATCATAGGAGAATCTGCCAGAATAAGGAAAGGATAAAGGAAATTAGGACCACTTTCTGGGGGAAGGGAATGATGGAGAAAGCCAACTCAGCCAGCTCTTGCAGCCCCTTCCCTGGGTGGCAGCCCTCTAGGACAGGGACTCGTGGGCGCTGAGGGATTCAGGGGACCAAAGCAGACCAGGTCATACAGGACACCAGGCTTTACCTGAGGGCTGAATTGGGGAAAGATTCCTAGAGGTGGCAATGACTAATCTAAATGAGTTAGAATTAAACTGGTGAATGTGGTAGTTGAAAAGGAGATAGATAGTGTGCAAGGGAAAGAAAGTATCATAAAGACATACATATGAGAAACAGTGTGAAGTAAATGCGAAATGACAATCAGTATGAGACAAAAAGGCTCAAGAGTTGAGACTGAAGATAGGCAGGGGCCTAATCATGGAGATGCCATGTTAAGGAGGTTGGACCTAATCTGAGACATGGGGAAGCAGTGAAGGATTTTAAACAGAGGAATGACATTACCAAACTTGCATTTTAGAAGGAGCTCTCTGGTAGCAATGAGGAAGGTAGACCTGAGTGGGGACCATTTAGGAAGCTGTTGCCATATTTCAGGAAAGAGGTACTAAGGGACTGAATTAGGGTAGTGGGGCTAGACACAGGAAAGGGGTTGATTTAGGAATAGTTGTAAAGTAATGTTGGCAGGAGTGGTAGCTGGGATTATTCACTTGTGGCCCATGCATGACATTTATGCTCTCAGTCAACAAATTTATTGAGTGTTTACTGTAGTTGGCAGTGTATTGTCCCTTTAGCACATTCAGAGGCAGAGGGCAAGGGAGCCTAGTTGATAAAGTCCATAAAGGCCAGCTTCCTGGGCCACAGAGAAGGGTAGTGGATCTAGAGTGACAAACAGAATATCAAGCCCAATAGTTCTGATTTCCATGAGCACTTTTTAGTTTCCTGTATGTTCTTTTTTTTTAATCAGCCTCCTATGTCTCTATGGTAGATGTACTTTGTCTCTCTTTGAGAATCTGTTCTTCCTCTAGCATAGACTTTGTTTTGTTCAAGTTGCTTTTTTGCTATTCACTGGTCTCTATAGTTCATATTGAGAGACTTTCCTTAAGTGTGTGCTCGCATGTAACTGTGAAGCACCAAAAGTTGGCTAGAAGCTTTGTGCATGTGGAGGGTGCTCACTGAGTCAGGTTTTTACTGTAGACTGTTTTGTTGGGAACCCTCAACATCCATCTCATTTTCTTTAGGGTAGTTGGATTCCCCAGGGAATATTCTTTCCACATCTTAAAGAAAAATATGTATATACACCTGGCCCCAGCATTCTGAGGAGCCAGGTGAAGGGAAGAAGGTTGGAGGTGTCAGCATTCAGTAAGTCATCTCTCATCCCCCTCCCCCTGATATGGTCAGGCTCTCACGCTATTTTCAATACCTGCCCTCAAGTCAGGTATTTCAGAGATCCGTTTGTTTTTTTACCTTGTCAGGAGAATGATCTCAGTCTTCTGCAGGAGTCAGAGAGAGAATCTGAGGCTCTGTTTCTAAAACAGTTTCCAAAATAAATAAATGAATAAAAATAAATGAGTGTTCAATGAATCCTTCTGCCTTTTGTCCTTCCTTTATTCTACTTTAAGATCAATTTTAGATCCCTGCTCTTGGCTTTCACTATTTCCAGCTCAAGGTTCAGCTTTCTTTGATCTGCTTAATCAGTTCTCACTTGTCTGTCCCTGGCCACTTATTTTTGTCTCCCGTCTGGGTCTCTTTGTCCTTGTGACATGGTCACTTAAAAATTTTTTTTGTTTTAATTTAGAATATTTTGGGGAGGGAACAGAGGCTAATACAGGCAGCCAATCTCTCATCCTTAATCAGAAGTTTTATGTAATTTTATCAGAAAAGTAAAATAATAGGTTTTTTTTAAAAGTATTGTTTCTGATTCTTGATCATATGTCATTGGTCTCAGTGACAGAAACAACCCAGTGCCTTGAAGCTCAGCAGTCTCTGGAAGGGTCTGGAGTCCAGTCATTGGTATGCCTGCATCCCTTTTTTGGGAAACTCCAGAGTCCATGGCTAATGCCTTGATCAAGTCTCAAGGCCAAGAGATGTTGAGAGAGAAGCAACAATGAAAAAAAAAAAATCTGGTTTTATTTTTCTTGCTTGTTATTCTCTTGATTTTTCACTAATTTTTTAAAAAATTCACTTTATTTATTAATTTTTTCCTTCTAGTTTTATTGAAATATAATTAACATACAGCACTGTATGCTTTTTGAGGGGTAGGCTAGTTAGTTTTATTTAATTTATTTTTTAAATGGAGGTACTGGGGATTGAACCCAGGACCTTACACTTGCTAGGCAAGCACTCTACCACTGAGCTATCCCTCCCCTCCCCTTTTCATTTAATTTTGAGTGTATAGGTTAGCTGCTGCTCATCTTACTGGGGTTGCCTCAGGTTGCCTGACAAATACTTTCTGATCCATGCTTTGCCAAACTTTTATTCTGCCTGTTTTGTGACCATACAGATAAACTGCACCCCTGCTGGATTTCAGTATGCATATACACATATTCACATATACATTCTCTTCATATCATAATTCCTTAAATCACCTAGAGTTTCCTAATAAAAAAAAAAGCTAAAGTTATGACAATTAAACCTATGATAAAATACACGTCGTCCTCTCCATTTGTGTATCTGCTTGTATGTATATAAGTAAACATACATGCACACACCACACACAAACACATACTTGGTTTTTAAATTATATTTGTTTTTGCACTTCTTGTTCGTGGATTTCTGTGCATTGATGGAGAAATCCATAAAACCAAACTTACTGGTCCCAGTGCAAACTCATTTTATTCACTGAGGCAGCTGCAAGTTGACTCCCTGTCACGTTCACCATCCTCAGCCTTGATGTAAACTGTCAGCTTGGCCATCAGCTGCCGTCTTCCTGCAGCAGTAACCTCACCTATTACACTTTCCTGAGAAAATGAAAACCGTTTAACTTGGGCTCTCTTGCCTCTCCCTTTTGCTTTCTCCAGCTTTGTCTTTATTTTTGCCCACTGTCTTTCTTTTCTTCCTATGTTAGAGGAATAATTATCCTTCCTTTCTAAGAGGATAGTAGAGGGAACAGCACGTACAAAGGCCTGGAAACTTGAAAGAGCAGAGTTGTTGGAAAAAACAGACAAGTGGGCTTTTGAGTCGAATGAGCCCAGTTTGAGTGCTAGCTGTGCTGCTTCCTACCTGAATATCCTTGAGTTAACGTCTCTCCTTGTGCCTCATGTTCCTGACCTGTAAAGTGAGGAGGATGCCTCCTGGGGTGGTTGTGAGATTCAATAGCATGTGATACGCTGTCCATAGATGGTAGATGCTGTTCCTCTCATGGCTGGAATAGGCGTGAGACTGTGCAGTAGTTCATTTCAGAATAAGTGTTTATATTTCTGTCTCTTACACTAACTATAAACTATAAGCCCTATACAGTTAGGAAACTGTCATTTTCATCTTCATATTTTAATCACCTACCACATACTCATCACACCTAATATAAACAAATGTGTATTGTGTGCTGAATGAATGGTGAAGCATCAGTTTATATTGATTAAATTGGTAAGTAAATTCACTTTTTTTTTTCATTTTCCTATGGATAATTAAAACCTTCTAAAGATTTCAGATCACATTGTTAGGAATTTGTTCTCTTAATGTTTCACTGTTTCTAAATATTGGCTTTTAATATATCATGTTTATATTATAGACTTGAGTGAAAGAGTATGTGCTTTCTAACATGTCATCAATAATAGTTAATTAACTGATTTTGGGTTTTTTTTTCCCCCTTCAGGGAGGTGGTGCAAGCAAACTGTGTTCACTGGAGAAAGAAGTTCTCATTTATGTGCAAAATGAGTGCAAGTGCCACCACAGGCATCCTGGACCCTTGTATCTACAGAGTATCTGTGAGGAAGGTATAAAAATAGCCTATTACTTCTCTGCTTTCAGAAACCGGAATTAGTTCCGTAGCCACTGATGCACTTTATTTAGCTCTGCTTTATTGTTAGAACTGGTACATGTAATTTCACTTCACACTTGCAGCAATAATTTAAATTAGTATGACAAATAAGAGGGAGAATCCAAAGTTATAAATTAAAATATTATTGAAAAACCTTCATCACATTATCACTATACATGTAGGTATTAATATTATTTTATTAGTTTGGGCACTAAATATGTTTATATCATGTCATTCATTAAATTCCTCTTCTTTGTTATGCACTGGTTTTAGGGACTTTACGTATTTTGTGTCTAATAACAAATCTGAAAATGGGTGTTATTGTTTCCATTTTCAGGGAAACCAAGGCTCAGAGAGGTTGTTACGTGCCCAAATTCACTTACCTAATAAATGGCAAAGTAGGAACTTAAGCACAAGTGTTTCTGATTCTAAGTCCATGTTTTCTTTGTTATAGATTTCCTTTCCACATAGTAATTTGAAGCTTATTACCAATAATCTACAAAAATTGCAGTCACAAATTGGTTCAACTTAATACATATATAAGTAAGTGATCCCACCTTTTTTGGGTGAAAAAGAGAAATCCATTAGGAATCCACTACTGGTGAATTAAAGTGTTGACTTTATGTTTTAAATTTTATATACTTTTTTTTAAATTACCAAAGTAACACATATGCAAGTTCAAAAAATAAATAGAGAAGTATTCAGGATGAAAACAGGAATCCCTTGCCTTGTTCTTTTCCACTCTGATTTTGTACCCTTCTGTATTGGATAAAAGGTTGTACTTCAGGATTTCTTATTTTGCTTTTTGAATCAACCGATATGGACACTATGATGTATGTGACTACACACTAATTTCCCTTATATTGCTTAAATTATTCAGTTCAAACATAACATAAGCACATACATACATTTTATAGGTTTTAAGCCTCTAATGAAAATAGACCTCTAAAATAGTCATTTGTAGCAGCAATAATTGAATGGAGCCTTCCTTAAAGGAAGGGTGATGCTGTGAAATTGTATGTGGCATCATACTGACCTGGGTTTGAATCCCAGATATGCCAGTTATTAACTGTGAAACCTTAGGCAATCCTTCTGACTTTTAAAAAATCAGTTTCCTTATCCAAATAAAGGTATAATAATTTCCCTATGGAATTACTAGGATTAGTCGAGATACATCCTACTTTCTTCCCTTTCTGCCTTAATTCCTGCTGAGGCTCTGAATTTGAAACTTTTTCTAAATGGAGTTTTAGTCTTAGTCACGATTTTTGAAAGATGATTTTGAAAGATGATTCAGTCTTTGAATTTTAAGAAAAAGAAAATATAACCAATTTATAGTAAAGCATAACTCAGAATTAATTGTTTTTATTTTATTTTTTTATTTATTTATTTTTTTTTGCTGCGTAGGATAGGGCTTGTTCATCTGAAGTAAACCAGCTCCTCAGACTATATAAGTTTGGTGTATTAGTTAAGGCATATATGGCAAGTTACTGAATCAGAGACCCAAATATACAATGACTTAAACAAAATTGAGATTTATGTCCCTCTTGGGTAAAAGCCAAGGGGTCCAGGGCTGGGAGAGCAGCTCTGCCGTCTTCGCTGTATGGTGCCCATCTTTAGATCCAAGGAAGTCACTCCAGCCTTGTTCTGTCTCCACCTGTGAGAAAGGAGACAAAGCCTCATGAGAACAAATGCATTCCTTTTTAGGGCGACCCAAAAGTGGTGCTCATGGTTTTTGTTCATGTCCCACTGGTTAGAACTTGGTTACATGACCACACCAAACTGGGAGAAAAGCTGTGAATGTAGTCTCTAGCTGAGGGGCTATCAGATTCCACTAAAGAAGGAGAGAATAGATATTGATGAACCACTAGCATTCTCTTACCATGCTTAGTAAATGAAAATATTTACTGAACTTACTCTACCTTACCCTATCATATAAAAGTAAGATCCCATAAAGAAAAATCAGTAAAACTCAATTTTATAAAAATTTTCTGCATTACAAAAAATACCTTTAAAAAGTCAGGAATTCGGGGAACTATCTGCAAATAATGTCAGAGGACAAATATTTTTAGTATGGAAAGAATTCCTTCAAATAAATCAGTAAGAAAAAGATTTAACAACTTTTGAAAAAAGTAGACAGAATATACATTTCACAAAAAGGAAAATATAAATAGCTTTTAAACGTATAAAAAGTTAGTCTCATTCATGTATATTAAAACTACAATTAAGATACTATTTTTTTACCTGTAAATTTGACAAAGGTTCGGAAGTTTGATAATGTACTCTGTTGCTTAGGACACAGGGAAGACTTACTGCAAGTATGTGAGTGCCTGCAATGTGCCAGGTACTTTCTAAGGCACTGAAAAGACTGTGGTGGCCTGGGATGAGTTCCTGCCCCCAAGGACTCTACTTTCTAGTTGCAGTTAGGGGAGGAGTGGCAGGAATGATGGTAAGCATGTAACCAAGTAAGATTCTTTTAGATAGTGAGAAGTGTTATGTATCAAATACAATGAGGTAACAGAGAATAACTTAGGGAAAAGACATCATTCTAGAAAATTGAGGAAGGGGTTAGTGAAGACTTCTCTGAAAGATAACATTTGAAGGGGGGGCACCCATGTAAAACGAGTGAAATAGGAAAAAGCTGTTCTAAAGGAGTAAGATGTTGCATTAGTCAGAACTCCAGAGAAACAGGAGATATATATATACATATATGTATATATATGATTTATTATAAGGAATTGACTTCAAATTTATGGAAGCTGATTAGTCCCACAGTTTGCCGTGGTGATGTAGTTCCAGTTGAAGTCCAAAGGCCTGAGAAACAGGAGCACTGGTGGTATACATCCTAGTCTGAGGGCAGGAGAAGACCATGTCCCAGCTCAAACAGGCAGAGATAGTTCAACTTCCACTGTTTCTGTCATTCATGTCCTTAACAGGCTGGGGGATCCCCACGGACAATGGGGAGGGCAATCTGCTTTACTCAGTCAACTGATTCAAGTGTTAATCTCATCCAGAAATACCCTCACAGACACCCTGAGAAATAATGTTTAACCAAATATTTAGACACCCTGTGACCCAGTCAAATTGACACATAAAATTAACTGTCCCAGACCTGAAGATGAAATGGTCCTTTGTTAGTTTTCTAGAGCTGCTTTAAAGAAGGGCCACATGCTGGGTGGCTTAAAACAACAGAAATTTATTGTTGTACAGTTCTGGAGTTCAGAAGACCAAAATCAAGGTGTCGGCAGGCCCATGTTCCCTCTAAAGGCACTAGGGAAGATGCTGTCCCTTGCCTTTCTCCTAGTTTCCTAGCATGAGGCCTTTCTTGACTTGTAGATGCATCACTCTGGTTACATGGCTGTCTTCTCCTTCGTGTCTTTATGTCATCTCCCCTCTGTGCTTGTCTACCTATGTTTTCATTTCCTGTATTTTATAAGGACAGTGGTCACGTTGAATAGGACTTCATTTTAACTTGATTACCTTTGTAAAGACCCTGTTTCCAAGTAGGGTCATATTCTGAGGTACTGTGGGTTAAGTTTTCAACATATCTTTTGGGGGGAGCACAATTCAATCCATAACAGGCTGTAAGATTATAATAAACCTGGGTGTTTACGCTTCTGAAATTAATGGACTAGCTTGTTACAGGCTACCCTTCCTTCTGAAAACAACCAGAAAAGCTAGATAAAATATTAAAAATAGCTGCATGAAGGCATCAGAAGCTGCCAAGGCAGTAAGGATTTAAGAGGCTTACAATAATAGACAAGGGAAGTGTAAAGAGATGACCCTGACATTTGGCAATGTTTTTGCCCTCAAAGCATTTACTAATTTATAGGCAGTAGCTAAGGAGCTGAGCCAAAAGCAGTGATGGAGAAGCTAAGAAGCTGAGCTGAGATCCTGGCAATTTTACAGGACTAAGGGAACAAGAATAGATTCCAGGGGAGAAGGTATAGCTCATTGGTAGAATGTGGCCTTAGCATGTACAAGTTCCTGGGTTCAATCCTCAGCACCTCCATTTATAAACAAACAAACAAAACCGGTGGAGTCAAGGGCCCACCAACAGAAGGAGCCTTAGTAAATACCTCAAGCTTTTTGGGGACACACTAAGAGTTTCAGCCTAGAAGGAGGAGGATAGTGGCTATAGGTTGACCCTTACTAAGACTGAAACTCAGCTTCTAATCAGCTCAATTGCTGCTTGGATGAAGACGATGTATCCCAACCATACTTCTTGCCAGAAGCAAATGTATATCTTCTCTGGAGGAGAATAACATTACTCTGAGCCTGAAATTATTTCTTCAAGTCATCATGCACAAAAGTTACCAAGCATACTGAGTGATACGACTATATGACTAAAACCAAAAGGAAAAATAGATCATAAAAACAAAAGACACAGATTTGGAGAAGGTCTAAGACAAACTTGTTACAAAAATTATAATGATTGAACATTATGGGAAATTATAGAACTAGAAACTGTTTTTAAAAAATCAAATTGAATTCCAGAACTGAAAAATACATTAACTAAGATTTAAAGCTAACTAAATTAAACTAAATGTCACCAGATATGTTTAAGAGCAGATTTGTCACAGCTGAAGAAAGCTTTGGAAAATAGGGCAAAAGAAAATATCCAGGCTAAATCATAGAGAGAAAAAGAGTTGAATATACAGAACAGAGTGTAAGACTTGGGAAACAGTATAAAGATCTGAGATATAGATATATAGATAAATAGAGATATATAGATACATATATATATATACATATACATATATATATATATATATATATATATATATATATATATATATATATAATTTGAGCCCTGGAAGGAAAAGTGAGAGATTGTGGCTGAGAATCTTCTAAAACTGATGAAAGACATTAAGCCACAAATTCAAAAATACCATGACCCTCATGCAAGATAAACAACAAATCTGGCATGCTTAAATATAGAAGACCAGCTTAACTGGAACATGGAAAATAGGGAGAGGGAAAGTTCTTGGTGATGATGTTGGAGACACTGAATCAGGTAGGGCCTTATGGGAATTTAGATTTTATTCCAGTTATATTTGGAATCATTTTGAGGATTTTAATAAGGAGAGACCTGATCTTCTAAGATCACTTCTGCTGCTATGTAAAGGATGAATTGCAGAGACCACTTAGGTGATTGAGATAATTCAGATGAGGAATGCTTATGTTTTGGCATGGAGTTATTATAACAGAGGTAGTATGATTCAGGATGTATTTTGGAAGTAGACCTCCCGCTAATGGATTGGATATGGTGAATGAAGGGAAAAGAGAAAGTAATTGAGAATAACTCTTAGACTTTTTGCCTGAGCTTATGGGTAGATGATCGTGCTATTTATTAAAATAACAAAGACTCTAAGTGGAGCAACTTCAGGGGCATTGTAAACAGGGATCAGTAGGCCTATTTTAGCCATGTTAAATTTGAGGTGTCCCTGAAACGTCAAGTAAGCATTTAAAATACTAGTTTGGAACTCGGGGAGAAGTTCAGACTAGAGATAAAGATTTGAGAGTCATCAGCACACAATTTTTATTTAAAGCCATAGACCTGAATGGAATAAGCCAGGGAGAAAGTATAGATAGAGGAGACAAGAGACCCTAGACCAAATCCTGGATCACTCTAACACTTAGAGGTAGAATAAAATTACTTAGCAAGTACAAGGAAGGAGCAAGAATTCATTTACATCACTTCTATATACTTTCAGCCAGATCTTACTGCACTGCCATAGTACAAAAAGAAAGTGGAAAAATGTAGTCAATTACTTTATTTTGGGTAGCTAATGCCCAACTGAAAATAGAGGATTCTGTTACCGTGGAAAAGGGGAGAATGGATAGTTAGGGTACAACTAGCATTCTTTCCACAGAGATCAAATAAAGGAGTAGGTCCTGCAAAGGAGAGTGAGGAGCAGCCAGTGAGGTAGGAGTAAAACTAGGTGATTATGGCACCACAGAAGTCTAGAGAAAAGAAGATATAAGAAAGGCAGAGCCGCCAAGCCTGTCAGATGCTGTTGTGAAATTAAATAAGACAGAGCCTTTGGCTTTAATAAACGATGGAGATTATTGGTAATCTTAAGAGCTGTCACAGAGGGAAAATGAGGGCAGAAGCCCAATTAGAGTAGATTGAATAGAGAGTGGGATACAGCAGATTTAGGGGAGTCTTTTGAAGAGTTTGGCTGTAGAGGGGAGCAAAGAGAAGAATTAGCTACAAGAGGGTAGAATCATCTGGAGAAAGTTTTGTCTTTGCTTTGTTTAATTAAAGGCGCTGTTAAGGCTATAACAATTACCTAGTAAAGGAAAATGTGGTCATTCGTAATGGAGTAGATTTGGCGGCATGGCCCCAGCCTGACCAGTGGGGCCGGGAAGTGGAGAGGTAGCAAATATTCATGAACAATAAAGTTTACCTTAGAGTACTTCTCAACTTATTTAAATTCACCACGTTAAAAATAGAAATGGTAGATTATGCATTGTCGTATCTGGTTTATGAAAGACAAGAGACAACTCCATTCAGCAAACACATTTTTAAAAGTGGATGAGGAGAGGAGAGTTTGACCCTGATTTTAATGGCAAACACATATACAGAGCATGTATACTATGTGCTAGACAATGTTCTAAGTGTTTTACACTTAATTCTCACATCTGTGTGGTTTCCTAAATCCAGAGATTTGGCAAATGAATGTAAAGTTATATATTTTAAAGTAAAATGTTAAGACATCTGTATATTATTATTATTTTTTACTTTTGCCAGTCTTGTCCATATGAGATAAGAGTTAGATAAGAGAGTTTCTGCTGTACTACCATGGAGTGCCATGCAGGAAAAAGTAACGTACAGAACAGTGTTTATAATGTGCTATCATTTGAGTAAAAGGGGGAAATTATATATCCATATAGCGTCTTTCGGGTAATTCCTAAAAATTGGTAACAGTGGTTGTCTCTGGAGTAGAAGTTTCAACTCTTGCTGAAATCTTTGTCCAGTGTATTAACATGCTTAACTAAATAAGTGTTTAACCTTTCTTTGGTGATTCAAGTCTTGCAATGTGTCCAGGACACTTGGCAATTTCACCTTCCACAAATAGATTAAATATCAGCTCATCTTCCCACCATTTGTCTCCTTCAGATTTAAGTTAAATTCTAAATTAAAATTCTGGTCATGTGTTGGGGTTAGGGGACATACAAATAGTTGTATTTAAGATCATCATAATTTTAGTCTGTACTTGCCAGTGTGTAAATGTCTACTTCAGAATTATTTGCAATGTTTAATTTCAAGTCTTTAGTCATATGATATCCTCATAGTGTTTTCTATCTTTGACAGGAATTAAAAGGTGGAAAAGCTTATGCAAAGGTAAGTAAGTGTTCTTTAACTCTTTTGAAATTTGTAATATCACTCATTGCTATTTATAAGCTTAAAAATTTAATGGTTTGCTTTTCTAATTGCTGTTCAGACTTGGCTGTTTTTGAATAAAGCAACTCGGAGATTGAATAGTTGGATCCAACAATAAATTATAGTCATGTTCTTTCTAAGTGCTGATTATGGGATGATGTTCTTAAGTTTCAGCTTCCTTACCAGAAGATGATTTCTGGTTTGCATTAAACAATAGCAACTGCTAATTCAGTCTCCCCTGCGAAGTATTCTCAGTCCTACCCAACGCCCAGTGGAATAGGACCCCCTTTGTGCTCTCTCAGTGCTCTGTATATACATGGCCACTACCGTCCTTTATACTTTTACTAGCTATATGGAATGACTAATGAATGTCCTCACTTTTTTGCTAGATAGAAGGAATTAATAATTAATGCTACTACCAGAAACCCACATACCCTCTTTTATTTCCAGTCTCTGTGATGGTATCTCCATCAATCCTGTCATCTAAGCCAAGAACCAGGACACTAGCTTCAGCCATCAAATCCACCTAACTCCCTGAAACTAGTTGATTGCAGTGTCAATTAGTATGCTCTTTGCTCCAAGTAACAGAAAACGCTCCTCACCCAGAGAGTTTTTTAATCTCACAAAACACGTAGGTATGAGATAGAGCTGTAGATGTGAAATAGAGCTGCTCCAGGATTGGTCAGTCCACTGGCTGAAGGGCATCATCAAGAACCCAGGTTACTTTTCTTTTTTTATTCTCATATTCTTTATGCGATGGCTTTGACCTTGGCTAGCTCCCTTCATGGTCACCAGATGACTGGCTGCTCAAGTTTTAGTCAACACATTCACGTGTAACAAAATCCTACTACATCTCCATCTATGACTACTTTTGAGTGAGAAAACTTTTCCTAGATGGCCCTCAGAGGATTTCCCCGTACCTTTTATTGTCCACATTGGATCATATGCCTACTCCTAAACCAGTCATGGGCATCAGGAGGGGATTGCCATAGTCAACTTAGACTCATCACAATTTAACAGTCAGCAAGAGGTTGGGTTACTTTCTTTGTACACAGGGATGAGCTAAGAGTGGACCCTTGAATAAAATCAGGACTTGCTAGCAAGGAATATGAGGGTGTTGAATGGTGGTTAGGCAAAAAAAAGCAGGCTGTACTGTGATTGACAAATCTTCTTGATTTCTCCCTTTTTTTTCTTTATAAAGTTCTTTTTTATTATTGAAGTACAGTTGTTTTACAATATTGTGTTAATTTCTGGTGTACAGCATAGTGATTCAGTAATACATATATATACATTACAAGGTATTGAATATAGTTTACCTGTGCTATACAGTAGGACCTTGTTGTTTATCTATTTTGTATATATAATAGTTAATATCTACAAATTCCGAACTCCCAGTTTATCCCTCCCCACCCACTTTCCCCTCTGGTAACCGTAAGTTTGTTTTCTGTGTCTGTGAGCCTGTCTCTATTTTGTAAAGTTCATGTAAGTTTGTGTCTTTTTTTTTTAGATTCCACGTATAAGTTATATCATATGGTATTTTTCTTTCTCTTTCTGATTTACTTCACTTAGTATGATGATCTCCAAGTCCATCTACATCCTACAAATGGCATTGTTTTATTCTTTTTATGGCTGAGTAATATTCCAGTGTGTGTGTGTGTGTGTGTGTGTGTGTGTGTGTGTGTGTGTGTGTATACATCTTTATCTAGTCATCTGTTGTTGGACATTTAGGTTGCTTCCATGTCTTGGCTGTTGTAAATAGTGACACTATGAACAGTGGATGATAAGCCAGAGGGCTGTTTTTTATTCAAAAAAAATGTGTTAACTGCCTCCCATGTGCCAGGTATTGTTCCTGGCACTTTTCTAAATATTGGAGACACAACAGTGAACAAAACAGACAAAACTTCCTGCCTTTGGGGAGCTTAAATTCTAAAGGAGGATTGAGGAAGGGGGACAGGCAGTAAACAAAGTAAATACGAAATGTTTATATATATGATGTACTGACATCTACTGAGGAGAAACAAAGCAGATAAGGGACAGACGGTGACAACTGCAGGGGAGGGGAGGGAGGAGGCAGGCATGTTTTAGAGCTATTAGGGGAGGCCCCTTTAGAGAGATGACATTCAAACATAGACCCTGATGGTGCGACGAAGGAAGCTGTAAGAAGGTCTAAGAGAATGTGTCAGGCTAAAGGCTTTGAGGTGGTCTTTGGTTTTCATGGAAAAGGACCTGTGGCTGCAAGAGTAAATAAGGAGAAGAGCAGGGGGAATGAAGTTGACGAGGGGCCGTGCACGCAGGAATCAGAGCCTGTCGGCACAGACGGCACAGACGAGTCCTTCAAGGAGTTGTGCTACAAAGGGGGGCAGAAGAGTGGCCGGCGAGAGGTGTAGGGTGAGGTCTTGTTTTCTCTTGTGCGTTAAGATGGGAGAAAATCCAGCACGTTTGCGCGCTGGTGGGAATGATCCAGGAGAGAGGGGAATTCCGGAATGCAAAAGAGAGGGAAGAATCCCTGAAGCAGTGATTGGGTGAGAGGAGAGTGGCTGGCCTGGGACGGGAGCACGGCCAGTTCCCTTACAGCCGGCAGGAAGGCGAAGGCGTGGGCTGGCGGCGGGCAGGGGGCGGAGCCTGTGGAAGTCCAGTGCTCCTCGGAGGGCTTTTATCTTCTGCGTGAAATAGGAAGCAAAGCATCAGCAAAGAGTGTAGTTGGAATAGGAGGTGCTGGAAGTTCAAAGAGCAAGGCTAATGTATGAAATAGAGCATATAGATGACGTGTGATCACAGAGCTGAGTCTTCACATGTTCATTTAGATGTGACTTTGCTCTGGACATACTCAGGTTTTCCTGCTGATCTCTTGGACCCCTGCAAGAGGCATTAAGACCAGAGTGACCATGTGAAGATCAGGTAGATGTTACCTGTGGCTTGACGTACTTCTGACTTACTTCATTTGGAGCTTGTGGACCTTCAGCTGGTCTCTTAACTTCTTATTCTTCATCCTTTTTGTGCCAATTAAAAACCACCAAGAATGACTGAAAAATTGTGCTGAACACTGGAATTTGACACAACATTGTAAAATGATTATAAATCAATAAAAAAATGTTAAAAAAAAACCACCAAAATAATGCTCCAGCCTACAATTAAAATCTCCATCTTGAATGCCATTCATATGTGCCCACTGCATGTTTTAAAGCATTAAAGCAGGCAGCTTAAAAACATAGCAGTGTTGAAGTATATAATACTTTTTATTATGTATTCAGGGAGATGTGCTTAATTAATTACTAGCTCAAAACATTTTTTTGTTAATAAAAAACTATATACACTTAGTCATGTAGAATAGACTTAGTTTGTTCAAAAAATAATGATATAAGGGGGATAATTTCTCATACCAGTTGGAAATGAGAAACATCATAGGACTGAGCAACAGAAAAAAGATCACAGGGCAATCTTTGGTAGCTGCAGAAAATGGGGACCAAACTTAGGTAGTAATAAGAGGGAGGAATGGTTTGAGCTGAGTTTCTGGGTAACTAAGCAGGGAAGGTTGGTGTGAGGGAAGGAAGGAAGAAAGCTTCATAAAGAGAGATTTAGCTCTAAGGGGTATCAGCAAGGCAAGTGTTGTGGAAGGTGGTGAAGAAGAAGGAGCTTGTACCAAAGAAAGTATGTGATACACTTAAATCACTTAGTTCTTGTGCAGAGAGTGAGAACTTAATAACCTGCAACTATCTGCAGTCGCCAGTGGTTGACTGGAAACAGAGCCAGACCAGAACCGGGGGAGGCGAGTCTGATCAGTTTTCTCTGTACACAACTGACCACGACTGGGCTGCTAGTATCTCCCATAGTGCAGCGTGAGCGCCACTGCTGCTTGCATTGATTTCAGTTGTTTAATATGCATTATTTTTACATTAACAGTTATAACAGTTATATTAGCATGTCAGATCTGTGACTTCATTTTGCTTAAGGCAAGAGTAGAATAGGTAATAAATTTTTACAAAAAGTGAGCCAATTTTTAAGACATACTAAGCAAAGAATTAAACAGATAGTGTTAAGTTGCAAATGACTGAAGTTTGAGACAACTTGGATAGAGCACACGGGTTGAATGTTTATTTTAAAGAGAATGTGATAGAAGCCTAGTAGATATTCTATTAATATAATTCTCTTTCTTTTCATAGCTGGGCTTTGCAGATCTAAACCTGGCAGAGTTTGCTGGATCAGGAAATACCACTCGTCGCTGTTTACTGGAAGGCTATGACACCAAAAATACAAGACAAGATAATTCCATTCTTAAAGTAAGCACGTTTCCAGATTTGCATGTCAACACATGAGATTCTCTGCCTTTAAATAAGCAAAGGTATATACTGTCAAGGGCAAGATGGGAATCAATCCTGAGATCATAAGCTGACCACACCACTGAAATACTCACCAGCTAGGAGAGAAAATTCTCCAAATCACAGAAGCACTGAAAAGGAGCAGATGTTCGCTTTCATGGTTCTGAGGTGCTCTCTGGTGCTTTGAACATTTAGGGAAGAATACACACAACCACCACAGCAAAAGGGCCACTGAGAGGAAGGAGCAGCTTGAATGAACAGTTTGAAATGTTTACGGCTTCCAAGAGGTGATTTCCAAAGCAGCTGTGGTGGGCACGTAGAAGTCACTGGGCTCTCGCCCAACAAGTGAAGTGACAGGTGGAACTCACTTTGGACATCTGCCCTACTTTTTCCAAGTACCTTCAGGAGCCATGTATTCTGGTGAACCCACAGGGAATACACACTTCAGAGAGCTGGTAAAGTACCTTGCACCTGGTACAACTCACTGCATAAACCTTTTGCTCTATTTCCGTCAGGTTACGCCATTATAGCAAGTTATCTAATGATAAGAAAGGAGAATAGGGGGAGTGTATAGCTCAGTGGTAGAGTGCATACCTAGCATACACAAAGTCCTGGGTTCAATTCCCAGTACCTCTGGTTAAAACAGACAAACAAACAAACAAGTAAACCTAAAATTACCTCCCCCAATTAAAAAGTAAAATTTTTTAATTTTAGAAATAAGGAAAATAATTCTGTATAAAGACTGAATGTCAGAAGTTAGTGGACAAAGAATTACCCTGTAACCTAACAGTTTTCAAATTCAGTGCCCGGCACTGAATAAATTTTCAAATCGTGACTGTTGCTAAGGTTGTCGACATTATTACCATTATCATTATCATTCCCAGAAGAACAAAGTAAGATCCTAGGGCTGGTTCTTAAAAGGCAGCCAGCAACTTGAGAATAGCAGCATTTCAGAAAGCATTAGCAAAGCTTTAAATTCTGGTCCAAATCGCGAGCAAAGGCCAGACGCATTCTACTCTCACAGGCCGTCAGCCAGCACCCCTGGAAGCATTACAATGGCAAACACGTTGGAGGGAAACATTCCAGACGCTTAAACACTACAGGAATCTGGGAGGAAAGACAGATAAAATAGACCAGAACAGCACACACCCACAGGATCGTTCCTGGTGAAGCACTTGCTTTCTGTTTCCAACTTTTCCACTCTGATTTTTGCAGATACAAAGTTTTGAATGTTAAAAATGATTTTTAACCTATGTCTGTATAAAGCAGCAATTCAATACTGGAAATAACCCAATTCAGTAATCATTTTATGTAATACTGTCTATTTCTAAATAGAAAATACTGGACCAGGTACTGTCAAGAGTGCACAGATTAGCAGAACATGGCTTCACCTCGCAAGATCTTTTATAATTACAGTATTTCTTTTTCTTATGTTCAGGTTTTGATCAGTATGCAACTGATGTCTGGTGACCCCTGTTTTAAAACGTAAGTTGATGCTCAGCGAATGAGTTATTTATCTGAGAGTGTAGCAGTGATTTGTTTGTTTAAATTTTCACATTCGTATTTTGTAGTGTTGGTGGGCTAATATCAGCAAAGGAATAGTTCTTTTCCCAGGACACTGACCTGACCCTCATAGAAGTTACCAGACAAGCTCTGCACACTCTGAATTATTTATGCTATGGGTCTTTTGTCATCTTCAGGTTTTGGGTGAAATTATACAAATTAAAATTTTTAATTTGATCTCTGTGGACTTTCTTATTTCTTCAACAAATACCTATTAAGTGCCTTTCTATGTGCTAGGCCCTAATTTTGACACTAGAGAAATAGCAGTGGAAAAAAAAAAGATCAAGTCCCTGACATCTTGGAGCTTATATTCTAAGAGGAAAATAAACAACAAACCAACAAGTAAATGTATAACATAAAGATGGTGATGAGTGCTTTGGAGAAAAATAAAGCAGGGTAGGAGGGCCACGGTGGGGAGGAGTGCTTTATATTTATTTAGTCAGGAAAGTCCTTCCTGTTAAAGGGTATGATATTTGAGCAGAGACCTGAGGGAGGTGGGTAGCAAGCCGTGCAGATGTTTGGGGAAAGAGCATTTGAGGCAGAGGCAGCAAGGAGAAAGTCCTTGAGAGAGGAGTGTGTTTTGCATGTTCAGGTAGCTGCCTGGAGCCCAATACGTCTAGAACAGAGGGAATGAGGAGGTTAACAGCAGATGAGATCAGATGACAGCGTCTTGTAGGCCATTATAATAATAGTCTCGTAGGCCACTTAGAATCTGAGGGCAATAAAAAGCTGCTGGAGGGTTTAAAACAGAGGAGTAAAATGATCAGACTTACGGTTGCTGGGTAGAGAATAGATGATTTGTGAGGAGCAATGAGGGAGCCAAGGGCAGAAATAGGTAGATGAGTTAAGAGAGTGTCTCAGCAATGCATGGTCTGGGCCTGAGTAACTAGAAGAGTGGGGTACATTTATTGAAATGAGAGTCTATAAGTGGAACAGGTTGGGAACTTGGGTGTTGGACGTGTTAAATTTGAGATCCCTCTTTAACATCCAGCTAGGCATTTTAAGTAGGCAGTTGGCTATATCACCACAGGGTTCAGTGGGAAGGGCCAGACTGGAGACAGAAGTTTGGAAATCATGACATTAGCAGCACATAGATACTAGTTAAAGCCATGAGCTTTGATTAAATGACCTAGAGAGAATGAGTATAAATAAAGAACAAAAGACTGAGATGTGTCTACTATATATATAATAGACAAACAACAAGGACCTACTCTACAGCACAGGGAACTATATTCAATATTTTGTAATAACCTATAATGGAAAAGAATCTGAAAAAGAATATATATGTATGTATATATGTATAACTGAATCACTTTGCTGTACACCTGAAACTAACACAACATCGTAATCAAAGATACCTCAATAAAATAAATTTTTAAAAGAGGGGAAAAAAAGACTGAGATGTGGGACACTCCAGCATGTTAGAGGTTGGGGAGATAGGGCAGAACCAGCAAAGGTGCCACCGATGAGACAAAGAGGAAGGGACCAAAGGAGAGTATGGTCCTGAAACCAGGTGAAGAGCGTGTTTCAAAAAGGAGGGAGTAATCAACTATGTTACACACTACTTAAGGAGGTCATAAAAGGCGAGGGCTGAGAATTGACCTCTGCATTTTGCAGTATAGAGACCGTTGGGGTATAGTCACCGTTGGTGACTCTGACAAGCACTGGTGGAATGCTTTTAAACTACAGCCATATTGGAGGGAGTTAAAGACAATTTTGGAAGAGAAAAATTGGAGACAGTGAGCATAAACAATTAGGAGGAATTTTGCTATAAAAAAAACAGAAAAATGTAGTTATAAATAAAAATAGGCTATGAGGTTAAGGACAGCTTTTTGTTTGTTTTTTAACATGGGAGATAGCACAGTGTACTTGTATCTGATACGAATAGTCCAGTAGACAAGGAGAAACGTACTGCAGAAGAGAAAAGGGACAGTTGTTAGAAGAGTGTCCTTGTCAAGAGGAATGAGGGCAGAGAATTTGGCTACAGATGCAGTTATATGAGAAAAGGAAACGTACGGAGGTTATTTTCAAATTGCTCCCGATTTCTTAGTGATACAGGAAACAAAGTGATCATTGAAGAGCAAGGATGGAAGAAATGGAGATGGAGGTTTGAGGAAAGAGGAAAAGATCTGTTAAAAGTCTTCTCAGAGAGTATGGGAAAAGGCAGTAGGATGCCTGCAGCAATCTTGAAGACACCTAATCATTTAAAATGAAACTTAATCAGGTATTATTTAAATATCTGAGAAAAAAGATAGAAAAGTAAACAATTACTTCCTCATGCATTAGCTTCATGCTTTCAATAGCAACATCCATATAATTCTCTATGTACATATGCTGTTTATAAAGATGAAAAAATATATATATAACACAAATCAATTCTTGATTAAAATTACGCATTTTCCTATAACTTAGCTTTCCTGTGCTGTTTTCTCTCAAACCACGATTTCCTGGCTTCTTTCTTTATTTCCTACTCTTTTGGGACTAAACAGTTTTTGCTTCTTAGGTAACAATATGTTTTTCTGGTGGAATCAGTTTAGGGTGAAATGAGAAAATGAGCAGCAAAATTTAATAGAAGAAAATGCTTTCCTCCTTAGGAGCTTTTTATGAATGTTCCCTTTCTGGCTCTTTCTCTGCCATTTTATCCATTTATGAAACTCAGATACTGAAGAGCTCAAAAATAGATCATCTTATGTTCTGTGTTATCTCCACAAATGTAATTCTGAGAGTCTGGAGTTTACAGAGAAAGACTTTTATAACTCATTAGCATAAACAAACTTTACCTAATCCCAAGACACAAAAGTATTTCTCAGGAGAATCAAACCCCCAATATTTGTTTTCTCTTTTCTTTGAATATCTGAAATTGTGCAACTGTCAGTGGGAAAAGAGCAGCTCTGACCCATCAGTGCACTTTCTCATACTGAGTAGGGACTGAATGGAAAAACGTTTGAACTGCTGATGTGAAAAGTAAATTACTTTTACCAGGTGGTATTTTAGTGTATATCAAATATGTACAATCACAGTACTTCAGAGCTGAAAAGAGTGTTGGAAGTTGTCTGATCTGGTGACTTTTTTCCCCAGAATATTTAGCCACAAAAATCCTTTGCACAAATATATTATGAATCCCATATATAACATTTTTCTATTAAGTGGTAAAAGGTATAGAATCCTGCTACCCCCTGAAGTGCCTAAAGGAGCTTCATGAAGCCAGTTTCAAAAATATGGGTATAATCCATGTCCTCCTTTTACAGGTGAGAACACTGAGGCACAGAGCAATTGAGTGACTTGACTGAGTGTTGTCTGTAAGCCATAGATGTGAATCGCTGCTAGGGAGGTTCATTGGACGGTTCTCTCTGCTTTTGTCTGTCTTTAAATTTTTCATGATATAAAGTTTTCAAAAACCTACCAGAGAAACAGACAGAGTACAGTGGATCCTTAGCATTCTCAGAGTCAAGTTCTAGTTTTGGTACTATATGAGCAGATCTGTGACTCAGATTGCACAATTTTTCAGAAACACAAATTTTATACTAAAGTCAGTATTTATGAAGACAGATGGTAAGCCAACCTCTAACCAACCACTTGCCCTGAACTCTGTTTTGTATTTCTCTTCAACTCTTAAAATAGCCACCGGCTCTTTATAAAAGAATGAAGCTGACTCTGAGAAGAAAGCCAATCGCTAGAACCAATGAAGAAAAAGGAGATTTTGAAGGAGAAATTATATACTGTGCTGGCGTTTAATTGTCTGCTGGTAAAGCGGACCTAGGGGTGATGTAACCCTCTTGAGGAGCTAGGGCTCTGGGGTATTACTATTCCAGAAGGAAGAAAATCACCATTTGCCGAAATGATTTAATGACTGTTACTGTCACCCAGTTTAATTCCTGGAACAATTCTGTAATGTGAATATTATCAACTCTGTGATGGGAGGACATTGCGGCTCAGAGGTCAAGGAGCTGATTTGTCCAGGGTCCCAGGACTCACTCACTCACTGCGTGTGCGTTGGTTGCCTGCCGTGTGCTGGCATTTACCAAGCTGAGTAAGACCAGCCACCTGCTCTGAAGGAGTCTCTGTTGGCGTGAGGGACAGACGTACAATACATGATGTCACTGAGGCATAGAGGATAGGGACCCTAACTCCTTTTCCTGGAAGACCAGGAAGATCTTCGCTGAGAGGGGAACACTGAGCTGGGTTTTAAAGGATGAACAGGAAATCACTAAGCACAGGAGGTGTGTAGAGATGTTGCAAGAAGCTTGTACAAGTTTATGGCATTGTGACCGGGCGTGGAAAGAATATTTATGAAATACCCAGTAGGTAGTCGTGTCGCTTTAGGAGGTCATTTCTCCCATACTCTTAACATTACTGTGAAATTAAAACAAAATAATCCCGTCCCTTTCCTTCTGTAACAGGGCTACATCAAACAGTTTCTGATAAGGGATATAAAAACATTTTCAGAACAAAAAGCGTAATAGGATTAAAAAGGTGGCACATGATGGGCACTCAGTGATTATTTATTCCGCACAACTGAGTTGTCTCAGATGACTTGGGAGACTTCAGACTCTAAAATTCGCTAGGAATTTTTTATTCTAAATTTGCCTTAATATCAGTGTGAATTTTCTCCATAATGGTTAGTTGCCCCAGGAATAGAGAAGTTAGTGCAGATGGCTGAAATTATGAAGGATTGGGATTCTTCAGATTTTTTGAGACTGCAGAGCACAGGGCACCAAACTGAAGGTATTGCTCAGAGTGTTATGGCTGTGAAGTCAGACTGGACAGGAGGGAGCAGAGCCAGAGGGAGACTGATGGAGAGAGAGAAAGGGCAGAGGCCACAGGCTGGGAGTTCTGAAGGGTGGAAAATAGGTCTAAGAGGTAGAGAGATGGAGACACTAATCAGGACACCTGTGAAAGGAAAAACAAAGGAGCAGGTATTAAAAAGATAAGAATTTAGACAAGCAGGCATGAGTCACCGTCAATGATTAGTGATTTGTAACTGACTAGAGATTCCATTCTTTGTAAGTGTATTTCTTTTACATATTGGTATTTCTTATAGAATATTGAATGTAGGGTTTTTGTTTTTCTTTTTTTCCCACCAACCTGCTTTACGTTGTTTAAAATTATAGCTTTTGGTAATTGAAGAGGTGGGTCTAGGTCAGACTGCATGGGGCCTTGTATTGCCATTCTGAGGAGTTTGAGCTTCATCCCAAAGGAGCTATTAAAGTGAGTTAAGTCAGAGTAACATGTGCATATGCACACTTTAGAAAGAGCACAGTGAAGGTAGCATGCAATAGAGGTAGGCAGACTAGTTAGGAGACTCTTACAGTCACCCAGGAAAGGCTGCGAAGGCCAAGCTCAAGTAATTAGTGGAGGTGGAGAAGAGCTGATGAATAGGAAAAGTACTGAGAGAGAGTCTGTGGGATATGGAAATTGATTGGGTATGGATAAAAGTGAGTAGGAAGGAACAGGCAATATCTAGGATTCTGGTTTTGGTGACTTTTTTCTTTTTTTTTAATTGAAGCATAGTTGATTTACAATATTGTGTTAGTTTCAGATATACAACAAACTGATTCAGTTATGTATATTTTTCAGTCTTCTTCATTATAGGTTATTACAAGAGATTGAACATAATTCCCTGTGCTATATAGTAAATCCTTGTTGCTTACCTATTATATGTATAGTGGTTTGTATCTGTTAATTCCATTCACCTAATTTATCCCTCTCTTTCTCCTTTGGTAACAGTAAGTTTGGGGTTTTATTTGTTTTTTTGTTTTTTTGTTTTTTTAGTATTTACTCAAAGTACAGTCTTTATTTTTTTTTATAGTCCAATTTTTTTAATTTTTTATTGATTTATAATCATTTTACAATGTTGTGTCAAATTCCAGTGTTCAGCACAATTTTTCAGTCATTCATGGACATATACACACTCATTGTCACATTTTTTTTCTGTGAGTTATCATAACATTTTGTGTATATTTCCCTGTGCTATACAGTGTAATCTTGTTTATCTATTCTACAATTTTGAAATTTTGTTTTCAATGTCTATGAGTATGTTTCTGTTTTGTATATAGATTCATTTGTATTATTATTTTAGACTCCACATGTAAGTGATATGTAATATTTGTCTTTGTCTGACTTGCTTTACTAAGTGTATTCTCTAGGTCCTTCCATGTTGCTGCAGATGGCAATATTTCATTATTTTATGGCTGAGTAATAGTTCATTGTATATATACACCATGTCTTCTTAAGCCAGTCTTCTGTTGATGGGCACTTGGGTTGTTTCCATGTCTAGGCTGTTGTAAATGGTGCTGCTATGACCATTGGGGGTGCATGTATCTTTTTGAATTAAGAATTTTCATCTTTTGCTGAAAGAGAAGGAGTAGGATTGCTGGATCATGTGTGTGGTACCCCTATTTTTAGTTTTTTAAGGAACCTCCATACTGTTTTCCATAGTGGCTGCACCAATTTACCTTCCCACCTGCAGTGTAAGAGAGTTTCCTTTTCTCCACACCCTCTCCAGCATTTATTATTTGTAGACTTTTTGATGGTGACCATTCTGACTGGTGTGAGGTGATATCTCACTTTAGTTTTGATTTGCATTTCTCTGATAATTAGCAGTGTTGAACATCTTTTCATGTGCCTGTTGGCCATGTGTGTCTTCTTTGGGAAAATGTCTGTTTAACTCTTCTCCCCATTTTTTGATTGGGTTGTTTGTTTCTTCAGGATCGAGTTGTATGAGCTGTTTATATATTTTGGATATTTAACCCCTGTCAGTCGCATCATTCACAAATATTTTCACAAATAGGTCATCTTTTCATTTTTTTGCTGTGCCCAGGCTTTTAAATTTTATTAGGTCACATTTGTTTATTTTTGCTTTTATTTCTTTTGCCTTCAGAGACTTACCTAATAAAACATTGCTAGGATTTATGTCAGAGAATGTTTTGCCTATGTTCTCTTCTAGGAGATTTATGGTGTCCTGTCTTATATTTAAGTCTTTAACCCATTTTGAGTTTATCTGTAGAGTGTGAGGGAGTGTTCTAACTTCATTGATTTACATGCTGCTGTCCAGTTTTCCCAACACCACTTGCTGAAGAGACTGTCCTTACTCCATTGTATATTCTTACCTCCTTTGTCAAAAATTAACTGACTCTAGGTGTGTGGGTTTATTTCTGGGCTCTCTATCCTGTTCCGTAGATCTGTATGTCTGTTTTTGCGCCAGTAACACACTGTTTTGATTAGTGTAGCTTTGTATAGTCTGAAATCTGGAAGTGTTTTACCTCCCCCTTTGTTCTTTTTCCTCAGTATTGCTTTGGCAATTCTGGGTCTTTGTGATTCCATATAAATTTTAGGGTTATTTGTTCTAGTTCCATGGAAAATGTCATGGGTATCTTGATAGGGATTACTTTAAATCTGTAGATTGTTTTCAGTAGTATGGCCACTTTAATAATATTAATTCTTCCAATCCAAGAGTATGAAATATCTTTCCGTTTCTTTGAATCATCCTCAGTTTCCTTTATCAGTGTTTTAGTTTTCAAAGTCTTTCACCTCTCTGGTTGAGTAGTTTATTCTTTTTTTTTTCCACTCAATTTTAAACAAGATTTTTTTTTACTATGTCTTTCTTATGTTTTGTTGTTAATGTAAATAAATGCAACTGATTTCTGTATATTAATCTTGTATCCTGCTACCCTGTTGAATTCATTTATTCTAAGAGTTTTTGTATGGCGACAGAGGCAATATCTAGGATTCTGGTTTTGGTGACTTTTGGATTGTGGTGGCACTCACAGAGATAGAGAATATAAGAAGAAAACAGATTGGGGGAAAGAATGAGTTCAGCTGTGCAGATACTTAAATATCACAATAGGATATCCAATTTTGGAAATTAGGAGATCCTGGAATAGGAATAATCTATCAGTTAATAGGTTTAATGGCAATCTTAAATGTCTGTATCCCCAAGGATCTGAATAGCCTAAGGATTCCATGGAACTAATACAGTAACATTTTGAGAATTGGCACATAAAAGCTCTGCTTCACGATCCCCCTTTCACACCTTCCTATTTCAGGTCACCAAGGGATGGTCTCTAGGAAGATCTGGTTTTCCTCTAGATACCAACCTTAAAAGATTAGGGATGTTTTCTTTAAAAAAAAAAAAAAGTTCTTATTAGAACTCAGTCTTGCCCCTGCCTGCTTCACAGCTTCTACAGGAAAATAGGAGCTTTGAATGAGCTATTGAAAAATACCCATCACCTCCTCCCAGAGAATCCAGACTGAAAAATCAAATCTAAACAACTAGGGCTCTTTATTACTCTCCCTGGGGCAGGTGGACTGTTTACAAAGACAGCAGAGGATAAAACCATGGATACTATTTAGAAGTAAATGGAGCCATCAAGTTTATACCGTATAGTACAGGGAAATATATTCAATATCTTGTAGTAGTTCATGGTGGAAAAGAATATGAAAATGAATGTATGTATATTTATATATGACTGAAAAATTATGCTGTACACCAGAAATTAACACAACATTGTAAACTGACTATAACTCAATACAAAAAAATTTTCAAAAAAAAGAGGTAAATGGAGCCAACAAGAGATCTTAGGCACTGGAAGGAGATGTGAAGTATCCGCCCCCAGCCTCGGCTACAATGGGGCTTGTGCCGGCCTTCGCCTCACACATCCATCCCTGCCCGGCCTGAGAGTTGAGCTGACAGTTGAAGCCCCCTCCACCAACAGTGCTGGGACCGCACCTCCTCTCTTTTCCCGACTCCATGGAGGCAGTGGCCTTCCTGGTCTCCCAATTTTTGTTGTGTAAAAACCCCTTTTTTTCCCGGTGAATTTTACTCAAGTGTTGAGGATGCTCGTATATTATGTGTTGATTTTCATCACTTTCATCCTCAAAGAGGTAAATCAACGGGCACCTTCCTAAGACTGTGTACTGACTACACAACCAGTCTGTAACAGTATTTCAAATTTTCAGATTCACCATAAAGCAAGTTCTGATCCCCAGAAATGTTTATTTACAGGCCTCCTTCTACGTCAATGTCTATACCAATTGCTGGCGAGTCCGATTCTCTGGAAGAAGATAGAAAAGGTGGAGAGACTCTCAAAATTCATCTTGGGATAGCAGGTATGGATGTGTCACTTACTGGTTTTTCACTTTGTGAGAAACAGTACTACTTGATGTCCTAAACAATTCCCAAAGTGCCTCCCGGACTTAAAACTCTGTACATGACTTGAAATGCGCTGATAAGTATCAGCAGGGTTTTTTAACTATGCAATTTTTGTTGAAGCCAACGCTTCATTTTGTCTAAAGGCTATGTTGTGCTCTGACAGATTAAAAGCTAAATGCTGTGGTGATACCCCCCCACCCCGACCCCCACCACTGTATGCTTCTGCTCCCTACAGATGCCACAACAGGACATGGCAGGACTTTTCCCACCCAACCCACCCAGCAGCTTCCGCCAGTCACCTCTCAGGTGTTGCTTCTCTTCCATGAATCACACACGTCTGTCCGGTTCCCAGACGTTAGTGCACACCAGAGTTGCCTTGTGGGCTTGGTAAACCATAGCTTGCTGATGCTGCAGCCGGAGTTTTTGATTAAGTAGATCTGGGTTGGGGCTTGAAAGCTACTTGACTGAGTTCCCAGGTGCTGCTGCTGCTGCTGGGCCTCGGGCCACACCTTGAGAGCCACTTCTCCAGGCAAAGTCCCAGCCGTAGACAGTGTGCTCCCCAAGTCAGCAGCAGGTGAGGGGATGTCAAGTTGGCTGGGGAAAAGGCACTTAGGGGCTTCCTTTTTCTCCCACACCACGTGACCATGGTTATTATTCGGAAGAATGAAAAGAAAGGTGCAGTGACGCAATTAACATTTTCCCCACTTTTCAGATTGCAAGGATATGGTTTCTTACAGATAATGAGGATTATGTACTGTCCTGATTTGGGATCAGTGAATCCTTTGTATACTTTTAACTTTTCCATTGGTGCCTTCTCTTCAGTGTTTGAATATTCTGAGTTCTTTCTCAGATTGGAAACCAAACACTCATTAGCCTACATCCTGCCCTATCTGCTGCTCTTCCATGGGCCCCGCCCCCTCTCTCTCTCTCTCACACTTTCTATAACCAAACTCATAGGAAGAATACACTGCCCATTTATTCCTAAACACACGCACACCCTGGTTTCTGCCTTCTGCCCTCTCTTGATCATGTCTCCAGGAACATGATTGTCAAGTCCTGTGGGCAGTTTTCATCTTTCTTGAATCTTTCTCTTCCGGTGGCTCCCACCTCTCCTTCTCTAGCTTCTGGGGGCTTCTTTATTTTCTTGCACCTTCCTCTTAAAATGCTGGTGCTCCGCAGGATTTGGGTCCCTCCTCACTCTCCCTGGGCAGTGTCATCTATACCTGGGACTTAGCTATCAAATAAATGTTAATGTGATCATGTAAACATGAGTTAATATTTTTTATGTACAAATTTGTGTTGCCTCCAGACTTCTTCCTAAACTCCAGGTACCTGTTTCCAAATGCTTTTTGGAAAGGTCCACTTCATGTCACAGACTGAAATCCATCTGGTTATCTTTTTTCTCAACTAAGCCTCTAAGCTCTTTGCAATCAGGTCTTAATTTGCTTTGTATCAACAGCATAAGGGCCAGAGACATGGTAGAAATTCAGTGACTAGTGAATGGGTGTCCTCAGGTTCCCCAAATTCCACACACCCTGCACGTCTTCCTGACTCTTCCTCCTGTATTTTCTACCTGTATTTCCCCCTTTACTTTCTGTGTGTCCTGGCACACTCTTCTAATTAGTAATTAAATACTTTCATTTGTCCCTGTCAGACGTCTCTCAGCTAGATTACTATGCAAATCTGCACTCCTTCACCCCCGTTCTTCCTGCTGCCAGAGTGATCTTTTCAAAATGTCCATCTGGTCCAGTCACACCCCTGCTTAAAGCCATTGAATTGTTTCCTTCCTTAAACTCATAGGAGAAGGTCCTTCATTAGCAGGCATCCACTCATCTGTCTTCCCTCCAGTTATCTGCACCACTACCTTATGGCAACTTGACCGAACTTAACTTTCCTACAGACAAGGCATGCTTTCCCCCACCTAGTCTAGCCAAGGAATCCCTATGCATCATTAAAAACCTGAATTAACCTCCTGTATGAGGTCTTTGCCCTGTTACCAGCTAGTGCTCGATGCACTTGTGCTTTTTTTTTTTTTTTTTTTTCTCTTTCTTGTGGGACCCTGGCAGGCGGGAAAGCTTTTCTTGGGCATATGCCAGAAGGTAGCCAAGTTCCTGTGTGAGCAGTGAATGCTGGTCCCAGGACTTAAAGACTTTGTTCTCTCTGCCTCAGAAGCCATACTCCTGCCTGTCATCCAGAGAAAAGTCTGCACTCAGAGAGGCAGGCAGGAAATCAAGGAGGACAGAGGTGTGGGGACAGGATTGTGGGGATGGTGGTCCTTTGGAGCTCTTGGTAGCTTCTTTTTGGTGCTTGTATTTTTGCTACTTGGCAAAATGTATTAAAACTGCTTCAGCTCTATAAACTGTGAAGCATATATTTTATCTTATTTATTTTGTATCCCTCTATCTCATACAGTATTGGCACATGACCTGGTGAGGGCTTAATAAATACTTACTGAATGAATAAATTTTGAAAACCAATAAACAAATGGATGAATTAAGATCTGGCCAACCCTAGGAGTTAAATATATAATTCTTGATAGGAACCAACTCTTGTGGTTGAGAATCTGGGTTTAGAACTAGTAGCTAATTGGGTTTAGAACCACCGTCAAGTAGGACAAGGGTTGTTCATTTGGGTTTGTATCTTACAGTCTGTCCAGAGATGAGAAGCCTTTTGGAGAAGGGCCAGGTGCTCCAGTAGCTCACGTGTTTGGCAGCATTCATCGGTCCATCTGTGTTCAATATCATTTATAGAACTGCTGCTATAATTGCTGCATTACGCAATTGGTTTTCTTTTGCCTCTAAGTGAAAAATAGTTCCGATTTCTAGATATTTCACCCTTGTGAAAATGGTCACAGTTCTGCATTCTGTGGAAGAAGCGTGGCTCTGGAAATCCATAATTGGCATCTGGATTATGCACATTATCAGGGAAATACTAGAAATGGCTTTGACACTGCTTTTTTTTGTACATTTACTTTGAGACTGAATACTGTAATCAATTTCTGAAGAACTTTATTCTCAGTGCTACATCACATGCTGTGTTGATTTAAACCAAATTATAGCTTAGCACCAGCAACACGAACACAAAAGTAACAAAGTACTCTTTAGTCTACTGCTTTGATGGATTTGGGAGAGCAAGATTTCCTTAGAACCAAAAACCTGGCAATTTTATGAGAATTTTTAAGAACATCTCAGACTCATTTTTATTAGAGAAATGTTAAACATAAAAACTAAAATAGTTTTATTTACAATAAAGTGCTGTTAAATCTTACGAAAAGTACTATAATTCTTCAGTAAACTGAGGTATTTAAGTTCCTTGTATTTCTTGCAACACAGTTGTTTACATGGTACTGATTTAAAGAGATTTCTTTCTCTCTATAACTTGATAATGAATTTATCAATTTATAAAATCTGCAGAGTAGAAGACAAATTGACCATTGACTTACTGGCAGTAATAGTAACATTATGTTATGACTTACTGCAGATCTCTCAGCAAAGAGTGCCTCTGTTCCAGATGAGCTTGGTGCCTGTGGACACTCTAGAACGTCAAGCTATGCAAGCCAGCAGTCAAAAGTATCAGGTAGAGGCTAAAAGTAAAGTTGAATTGCTCTAAAGGGACTTGGAATTGCTATGGTGAGGGAGAGAATATTTGGTTGCAGTGTGTTTGATACTTCGTATTACATCCAGAGTGATTTTCTCTGACAGGGTATAGCTCATGCCACTCCCGGTCATCTAGTTTCTCTGAGCTCTGCCACAGGAGAAACACTTCCGTGGGAAGTACATCAACAGGGATCGAAAGTATTCTAGAGCCATGTGATGAAATTGAGCAAAAGATAGCTGAACCAAATCCTGATGCAGCTGACAAAGAAGATACAGCTTCAGAAACACCCAACAGGTAATCATTTTGGTCTCGGTTTAAATGGGGAAAAAAAAACACAAAACTTTGTTTTCATAACACAATTTTAAAAAGGAGGAAATTTTTAAAAATTATTTTCAAAGATGCCCAGTGAAACAAGATTCTGTAGAATCTCAGCTGAAGCGAGTTGATGACACCAGAGTGGATGCAGATGATGTTGTGGAGAAAATATTACAAAGTCAAGACTTCAGCCTAGATTCCAGTGCAGAAGGTGCGTAGATAACCATTAAGTACACATAGGTGTATGTGATCCAGGTCTGTATGCTCCGTGGGGTCAGCAGTTAAGAGGCAGTGCATCACGATCCTGTCTGTTGCATTTTTGTAAAATGGATTTCACACCTCTGAAAATCTGAAGATAACTATGGCTCATTTGTTAATGGATATTAAATTCGGAAAAGAATTAACTTTAGTTTAAAAATACCAACTTTAAAGAAAGCTTCTGTTGTGTTTTTTAATTTATGCATCAGTGTCTACCATGTTTGTATACCTTATGGTAGATGCCTGCACCTGCTTTGTCACAGCAAGGCTTGAGTACCTCAAGTCACTGTTGTAATTTGGAAGGTTGGGTAGTGATCTTGAAATGATAGTAAATAACACAGTCCCTTGTTCCCTCCTTAGCAATTTCACTGAAACTGAAAATTTACATGCCACCAAATTGAAAGGTATAATTATTCATGCTGATGTGAATAGAGAGCAGTTAACAATGGACTTAGTTTCATTATGTAACCGGTTGTAGAGAGAAATAATTAAACCCCACTTGAGGAAATTTGTAGGAACAGCTGCCTTCTTTGCTTGGCTTTAAGAAGGTTAATGAGACATAATTAGGGTATCTTGTAAATTGCCTGGTTTAAAACATGGATGTAGCTTGTTTTTTTAAGTTTTTTTATTTCTTTAATAAAGCTGTAATGTGAACTTACTATAATATGAATATTATTTGACAATAATCTTATAACTGTATATGTAACAAATCTTGTAAATGTGTATTGCAGAAGAAGGACTGAGGTTATTTGTGGGTCCTGGGGGAAGAGCAACCTTTGGCAGTCGTCATCTTCCAAACAGGTATGGAGCCCAAATAGTATCTTACTAAAATAAAGAATAGACTGACTTTTTCTTTTAAATCTTCATGCGTAGAAGATGAAAGTTGCAAAGTTTGTATTAGATTGAGGCTAGAAAGCACAGTAATTAGTAATTCCATGAGAATTACAGCTCCTAGTATAGCTCTTAGTTTTCCTTATTCTGAGTATGTTTGAAATTGTATTTTATAAGTTTATTTGTTGGTTTCCTTAGATGTATTTTTAGAATGTATTAGTAGAGGACCAGTGGAGCACTGGGCAAGATGCACTATAAGAAGAACATTTAGAAAAGAGTTCTTGGCCTGATATTTTAGAGCAAAGCAAAACTGTGTTGTGCATCAGTGGTCTTGTGTGTCATGAGCCGTCACACAGCCCCTCAGCAGCGGATGCTGCTACTGACCTTGCTTGTCGTCTTTTCCCCACCATACTGGAGTCTGACATGCATATTAAGAAAATAAGTTCAGAAAACCAATCCTCATTTTGCTAGTTATTCAGATTCAGAAGGAGAAAAGGCACCTGCCAAACTTAGCCATTCTGATTCCCGGCACTGCAGCCAGTGATAGTGAGCACAGGTGCTGAGGACACCTTAGAAATTCTGATCACTCCACTGCTTCCCCACAGCCCGATCCTGTGCACCCGGTGCTCAGTATTGCCGTGTAATATGTATGTTCCAGCACAACTACAGAGTAAGTCAGAGTTGCAGGGGGAGGGAGCCCCCTTGGTCCAAGACAGTTCTTTTACTCTCCAGTGTTACTCTCAAAGCCTAAAACAATGTATGTTTGTTTCTTCTACCAATACTTATTGTACTGAGTTCCTCCTGGGTGCCCGGCACATTGCAGGGCCCAAAGGGTACAAAGGAGGAAACACCTACATCAGCAACTACAATCAGATGTGACAGGTGGTAAGACAGGGAGCAGAAATCTCATCTACTTTTATCTGTTACGGATACTGAGGTTCTTCTAAGATGTTGTTTGTAAAAGGGATTCTGCTGCTAAAGAATATTTTTTAATATATTTCTTTTTTTTTGCATTTAGTAAGTATTGTTTTGTGATTGATACTTTGTAAGAAGTACCAAAGGATTTATCGCGTGCTAGTTTGTAATTAAAAAGGAAAAGGAAAGGAAAGGAGAGGAGGGGAGAGGAAAGGAAAGGAAAGAAGGAAGGAAGGAAGGAGAGAGAGGGGGTGAGGGAGAAAGGGAATTGGAGGGAGGGGGGAGAGAGAGAGAGAGAAAGAAAGGAAAGGAAAGGAAAGAAAGAAAGAAAGAAAGAAAGGGAAAGAAAGAAAGAAAAACAAATTTAGCTCCATCAAAAAGGCACTGGGTGTTTCCAGGCTTATGGAAAACCTTTATCAGGGGAGTTCAGGTGTTCTGAGCACTCGCTGCCCTGGACTCCTCGCTGGGTGCCCTACAATAAACACCGCACTTTCCTTCACCACAAAAAAATAAAACAAAAACAAAAAAACCCTTTATCTTCCCAGACCAAGAAGCAATGGAGGGAACATGTGTGTTCATTGCATTGTAACACAAGGCCAGGGTACTTACTAGGAGCATCAACAATAGCAAAACACCCTTTCCATTGATGAGTCCATTACTTAAGTGTTTCTCAGTACTTTATTCACAAAGCTTGCAAATTTTAAGTCTTTCAGTATTCTCCGTATTTCATTGATAGAGGTCAATTAGTAGCCGGCATAATAGGGCAAAGGCTAAGTTCCTGTAACAGAGACCCAAAAATACAATAGCCATCCTGGAGGGACAGCTTTGCCCCAGAAGTGATTCGCTGATGCAGGTACCTCCATTTTTGTCCTTCACCATCCTCCTTACCTGTGTTGTCAAAATCGCTACTCGTCCAAGGCAAGCCATCTCCCTTTAAGCAAGAGAGGTGGAAGTTGGCATGTCTCCATTCACGTTCCCTGGGGCTAACTTAGTCACAAGGCCTCACCTATGTACAAAGGAGTTCAGGAAATGTGGTCTCTAGCCAAGCTGCCTGCACCTGGCTAAAACCACGAAGAAGGGGTGAGTAGATCTTGGGGGACAACCAGTGATCTGGCAAACCAAGCTCGTGAAGAAATAAATCCCTCTTCAAGGTCATTTTCCCTTTTCATCTGCATTAATGACAGATACGATTTACAGTACTGACCACTTATAAAGATATTTGCAGATTTATGAATAATTTTTGCACTTTCTAGTAAAGTACCTTAAGATACGACACTACTAATGCAACTAAAAATTATCATCCATTAACTCAGCGCAAGACCTAGACTGTCAGAGTCAATATATGCTCCTGGATGAGGCCGATTTGGGGATTTATATATAAACATATTTGCCACAATGTTGATAGGGTAAGAATTTGGAAACATTACTAGATTTTTGTGGGAATAAGTATGAGGTGATCAAGGACTAGACTAATCCCCATGTATCAATTATAAACACTAATATCTCAAGTACTTTCTATCTCTGGTGTCCTTAAACCTTGTAGATATCAAATCAAGTAAAAAATGCCTCATGCACTATCACTTTGAGGAGAAGATTAACTGGAACAATTTCAAACACTAGAGTTCAAATTTTGAAGGTTTTGTTGGTTTTTTCTCCCCCCTACTTTTAGGGTGGGGTCTGGAGCTTATGAACAAGTTGTGATCAAACGCTAGAAGTCAAGCTGGTTAGCTGAAGCTGCCCTGTGGGATTCAGATGTGGGCAGTCAAGCTATCAAGGCACTTTGTTCAAGTGCTTATAAGGAAATGAACCTATTTAAAAAAGGAAGCCTGTTCATCTATCAAGAGGAAAGCCAACACTGATTTCTTCTCCGAAGGTGCCCACCACTGTCCTTTCTCACCCACCAACAGGGACCACGGGAAGGTAGTACTGGGGCAGTGTGCCTCGTGCGCTTGGAGATACATGGCTTCTGCAGTCACTGCACAGAATAATGAAAAGCCTGCTTTTTCTCTCTAAACATCCAGTGGGAAAAAACAGCGCTGTACCTCTGAGTATAGTTTTAGTGTCAAAGTGTAAAACCTGTGATAAAAGTGCTCGACAGAATCGAGCTCTAATTAATTTTTTGTGTTGAGGACAGTAAGTGAAAATAATTTAAACCCTATAGATTCTGCCAAGAATAAGTATAATTCCTGTGAAGGGAATCTTCCATATTATACTACCTGCATTATTGTACTAAGGTCATTAACTCTTTTTGATGCAATAATTGATATAAAATGTGGGTGTTTCGTGCTTTGGGAAAATGTTATACCACAACTTAAACATGTGAAATGCTTAATTCTTAAAGTATCAGTCATAAGTTGAATAACAAGCGTGAGTTATTCAAGTTTGAGGTACGTGAGTGGGTATAATGCCGTTATTACGCCGTGTGCATCGTTACTTGTTAATTTTAGATGAGCTGCAGAACTCGCACTAGCACTATAGAAGAGGTTGGAGGTAAGTTTAAGATTTGGTGTGTTAGGGTTCCGTGAGACACCCTAGCATCAGAGCTCTGTTAACTAACAGAAGACTGTCTGCTGGTTTCAGAAGTCAGAATTTAGAACAAGAGGAAAATTGTGATATGATCAGAAACAGAGCTGCCTTTTCTACTGAAGTTCAGGCTTATCTGAAACTGAAAAGTATTCCAAGGAGGTAATGAATAAAAGACAGAGGACAGCCACTCAACATCACTGACACGGACTCGTGGTTTTCTGTTTTGGCCCCCTTGATCAGATACATGTTTTCTTCTGTACTATATCAGAAATTAGTTATTTTGAAGCGAGAATAGAATGTCACATGCATCAAATAAGCTTTTAAAATAAGAAAATCTGATCTGGATCCAGTTCAATAGCACAGCAGATAAACCTTAAGAGTTTTTCTAGTCTCACGTGACAGTTTCTGTGTGGAAAGACCTCAATTTTCTTGGAATCACTCAATCACTGAAGAAAAATGTTGGTTGTATAGAACTAGTAATTCCCAGTCCTTACTTTCCAAACCATGTCAAAGAAATTTAGTATGTTAGAATAGAATTACTTTAGTCTAATGGTTTCATGTTGGCAAAATAAGGGAAAATATATATTATTTTTTTAAGAAAATTTATTTTAATATCCAAATTTAGAAGCTTAAAAGTTTTTGAATAGTTCATGTTAGGATTTTTTTTTTTAATGTTTCAAGGATTGGGCATTCCAAATTAATTCAATACTACCTTTATAAATAGATTCTGAGGTTTTTTAAAAGAGATAACGCCCCATTTTAAAATGTTCTGAATGTTGAGAGAGAGGATTTTCTGAGTCACCAGTTATACTTTCTTATTTTTTAAGATTTGTTTTGAAAGAAAAAAATGGACCTTATCATTTTAGTCTAACCAAGGAAAATATTACTGTAAGTGGTAAACAACTTGCTGTCTGCAAATAAACAGGTGAACTGATCCATTCATTATATATTATGGGAAGGAAAAAGAATCAGAAAGTTTTTAATAGAGATATGAAGATATTGTTTAGAGAGATAGTTATTGACATGTCTTAAAAACATATTTTTCTATTTTCAAAGTATTATTCCTAAGCTATATTTTTTATTGGCACTTCTGCAAATGATTTTGCAGTTTTGAAAGTGATAATAAAAACTGGATTGTAAATTAGGTTCAGTGAGGTCATTCTTCAGAGACGTAAAAGATGCTGTGATTAGGGCACTGCACCATCTTCCTCATCCTTGGCTGCCCTTCGCCCAGGACCTTCATACAAGACTGGCTCTTGGTATTTAATATGATATAGAATTATTTTTAAAAAACAAAGTGTGGAGAGATTTTGAAAAGCATGAAAATCGTGCCTTTATGATTTGAGCAGCCACCAGATACATCTTGATTTACGTAGTAGTAAATGTTTCAGATTTTTTTACCAAGTAAAAATATTAGAAAGAAAAAAAAATGACAGTATCCTCTGTAGTCAGTGAAAGTCTGGATTCATTTTATTCTATTTTGTGTCCCGTCAGCAACTTTGTAATCACATTTCATTACAGTCCTTGAAAATATTTGTTAAAAGACCAAGTGTTCATCTTCCTTTCTAGTTTTTCTTCAAGTATGTACTGTTAATGTCTTAACCATGTAGCTGTTAAAAAAAAATCTGCTTATTAAATACCAAACCCACTTTGGGTTCCATTTTGAGGTTAGAAAATTGAATTTGAAAATTAAATCATAATAAATTTTTAATTTTTAAATATTAAATATTTTATTTTTTAATAGCAAAGTTGAATTTTAAATCATCCAGTCTTAGAAAATTTGCAGATGTATATAACATTTTCTTTTTCTAATCTTATCCTAGAGAAGAAGATTCATGGTATTTTAAAGCTATGTATTTGTGATCAGGTAATGAAGTGTCTTAAATACCTTGCTTGGGGAAAATACAGAGACCAGTCAGGAGCCCACATCTTGTGCTGGTGACCAAGACTAGAGAGGATGTGAAGGGTAGCAAAGGGCAGGGAAGGCCCTGGACCATCGGTTTACACTCTGATGGTCGACTCCCCTTTGCCATGGTGGTGCTGAAGGCTTCTGTAAATGGACAACTGATTCAGATTAGTACTTAAAATCTGAGAAAGTCTTGACCAAGAATCCTAAAGCCCACCATCCCATTCCAGCAAAATACTGTCAGAGTAATGATGTCCAAACTAACTTCTTTGCTTTTTTTTTTTTTAATGAAAACCATGAGCCACAGAGGTCCACCACTTAGCCCATTTGTTGCTAGAAGGGGAAAAAAAATCTCCTACTAGCTCCAGTCAAAACATATTCAGGTATTGATGAGTTTTAATAAGTTAAAACACCCAGAAGTATTTTCAGAATTTAAGATTTCTATGCTGACTAGACCCCTTTGCAAGTTCAAGCTGACAGTATTATTACATACTTCATTGACGCTCTCTGACGTGTTAGGCTTCCGTTATATATGATAATGCTCTGAAAGAGACTGGGCTTATGACAGGGTTGCATTTTATTTTAACAGATCTTTAACTGGGGCAGTTCAGAAAATATACTTGGTCAGTTCTCCTCGGTGGTACGTCATGTTAATATAGTCTAGTACTGCAGTTGAGATTGTGTTATGCTGTGACCCATATGTTGGCTTAGGTACTGTGCACAGTCTTAATAGCTGAGATGTTGTTAAAGAATATGAAGTCTAAAAATACAAAGGGTAAAATATGCCTATATTAACCTGTTTTAAGATTGCTTTGGAAATAAAGGCCTTATTCCTATATACATGACTTCTCATAAGATAAAATATACACATTATATTTTAAATGGTCGTGTGAGTGGTCCCTGGCTTCTCTCCATATGACAAAGCCGGCAAAATTTTTAATTTACATGGTCTGCATACTCCACATTTACACGTTTATGTCCATCTTATATATATATAACAATTCTCTTGCTAATATTCATTGACTAAATCCCATATACAGGAAGACATTTAGGGTATATTGAGTTCAATTTTTTTTTGGAAATACGTTTTATTTGGGGAATCACCTTCCTCTTACCCATTTTATTTGGTTCCCTGGAAGTTGATACAGTTGTGGATAATCATGTAAATGTTTATGAAAATTTTTTTATTGAAGTGATTCCATTAGTATTCAAATCTGTAATACTTGGAGAATGACCTTCATATTTAAGTATTTCTTTGTTTTAACTGCCCAACTATAAATCCAGGATATGTTTTCCTTTTTTTACCAAAACTAATTTTTTATTGTTAAATATCTGAGTAATGTAAAAGTGAATCTTACATATGTTCAATAAAAATCATATCTTAAAGTTTAGAAGAGTGTTTAGCCTTTAAAATTTCAGTTAAGATTCTATCAGAAATCTGTGAGATTTTTGCCAAGGAAAGAAAATGAAAGGAAAAAAACCAGTGTATAACTTCTCCCTTGGGGATTCCCTTTACCTGTGGCCAGGCAGTAGAGAAAGTATACAGACCTGAATGCCTCCAGTGAAACACATTTCTCTGAGGCCTGAGGCAGCCCCTGCAGTCCTGTGGGCATGCACTTGGGAGTAAGACAAACTTGAGTCTGAATTCAGATTCCCATCTGAACATGTTTTCTAATCTAGGATGGAGAAAATACCACTGACTCTTTTGGGTTGTGATGAAGAACACAGGAGGTGATGTTAAGAATATGCTGCATAGGAGGCACTCAGTTGATCAAGCCCACATTGGTCTTCGTGTAGCATCTACACGCATATCTTATTTCTAGAAGATGGTCAATAAATGTGCATTATGAAAGGTTAAGATCATGACTGAAATGATACTCAGGGTCACCACACCCTTGTACAGACTGTTTTGACTAGAACGTCCTCACAGAGAGGAAAAGCAATGCCAACACATTCCCTCTGCTGATATTCAGATTATAACAGCAATTTAAAGTTAATAAAGAACTATGGTTCAATGTGAGTTTGAACCCAGATCTCTCTATGTAGATTGTCATGACTTCCCTGAACAGTGCAGATTATGAAAGTTTACTGAGTTAAGAAGAAAGCATCCTACATGCTGGCAGAAGTGGGGTGGGGTATGGGTACTCGAGGGGAAACCCTCAAACCTCCTCCCCAGTACATAGAACCATACAGGATCATCTGTACTTTGTGCACACAGCAGAACCTGGCATGACCCTCTGATCTATCCCCTCAAACCTTTCTCTCTTTTTTTTTTAATATAGTTGATATACAATACTATTTAAGTTACAGATATACAACATAGTGATTCACAATTTTTAAAGCTTATACTCCATTTATAGTTATTATAAAATATTGGCTATATTCCCTGTGTTGTACAATATATCCTTGTACCTTATTTATTTCATACATAATAGTTTGTACATTTTAGTCCCCTACCCCTGTTATACCCCTCCGTCATTTCCTCTGCTCACTGGTAACCATTAGTTCTCTGTATTTGTAAATCTGTTTCCTTTTTTGTTATATTTACTAGTTTGTTTTATTTTTTCAATTCCACATATAGGTGCTTTCATACAGTATTTTTCTTGTTCTTGCTGACTTATTTCACTTAGCATAATACCCTCCAAGTCCATCCATGTTGTTGCAAATGGTAAATTTTCATTCTTTTTATGGCTGAGTAGTATTCCATCGTGTGTGTGTATCCCACATCTTCTTTATACATTCATCTGTTGACACTTAGGTTGTTTCCATTTCTTGGCAACTGTAAATAATGCTTCTATGAGTGTTGAGATGCATGTATCTTTTCAGATTAGTGGGTTTTTTTTTTTTCTTTCAGATACATACCCAGGAGTGGAATTGCTGGGTCATATGGTAGTTGCATTTTTAGTTTTTTGAGAAACTGCCATACTGTTTTCCACAGTGTCTGCACCAGTATGCATTCCCACCGACAGTGTAGGAGGGTTCCCTTTTCTCCACATCTTTGCCAACATTTGTTGTTTGTGTTCTTTTTGATGATGGCCATTCTGATAGTTGCAACGTAATACTTCATTCTGATTTTGATTTGCATTTCTCTAATAATTAGCAGTGTTGAGCATCTTTTCATGGGCTTGTTGGCCATCTGTATGTCTTCTTTGGAAAAATGTCTATTTTGGTCTTCTGCCCATTTTTTAATCAAGTTGTTTGGGGTTTTTTGGCTTTTTGTGGGTTTTTTGTTTTTGATGTTGAGTTGTATGAGCTGTTTATATATTTTGAATATTAACCCCTTATTGGTCATATCATTTGCAAATATTTTCTCCCATTCCATAGGTTGTCTTTTCATTTTGTTGATGATTTCCTTTGCTGTGCAAAAGCTCTTAAGTTTGGTTAGGTCCCATTTGTTTATTTTTGCTTTTACTTCTTTTGCCTTGGGAGACTTACCTAAGAAAGTATTGCTACAAATTGTATCAGAATGTTTTGCTCATGTTCTCTTCTAAGAGTTTTATGGTGTCATGTTTTATATTTAGGTCTTTAAACCTTTTTGAGTTTATTTTTGTATATGGTGTGAGGGAGTGTTCTAACTTCACTGATGGACATGTAACTGTCCAGCTTTCCCAGCACTGCCTGTTGAAGAGACTCCACCATATTTTCTTGCCTCTTTTGTTGTAACTGACCATAGATATGTGGGTTTGTTTCTGGGCTCTGTTCTGTTCCATTGATCTATGTTTCTGTTTTTGTGCTATACCACACTGTTTTGATTACTATGGCTTTGTTATATTGTCTCAAGTCAGGGAGCATGATTCTTCCAGCTCTGTTCTTTCTCAAGATTGTTTTGGCTATTCAGGGTCTTTTGTGTTTCCATACAAATTTTTAAATTACTTGTTCTAGTTCTGTGAAAAGTGCCCTTGGTATTTTGACAGGAATTGCCCTGGATCTATAGATTGCCTTGGATAGTGTGGTCATTTTAACAATATTAATTCTTCCAGTGCATCAGCACAGAATATCTTCCTATCTGTTTGTGACTGGCCCCCTCAGACCTTCTCACCCACATCTCAGGCATCGGGTCCCCAGACCCAGCCTTCTTATATGACTTACCTCATCCTCCCTCAACACCTAGTGTTTTCCTCTCCCTCTCTCCCTTCCTCCTTATAGTCTCCCCTTTCCTTCACCTTATTTTACCTTTTCACTCCTGTATATACATAGCACATACCTGGTTGCAGCACATGTAAGGAAACAAAACCTTTCTGTTTGCATGATACGAAATCTTTGGTGGAGTTAATCCACCCCACATTACACAAAATGCATCACAAATTTTAGGAAACATAAACAGAAAAGGCTTACATTTAGACATTTTCTGAGTCGGTGATCTCTATTCCCGAGGGACCCACATAATAAGGAAGTGTCAGAGACCATCCTGTATGAATTAAGACTTCATTCCTATGCAGTTACAGCTCAGCTGGGTTGAGATATCTCCTCAACCATTTAAGAAATTGACTCCACTGCTAGATCTTTAGACCATTTCAGCAGTGATCTTCCTGAGTATGCACTGCAAAAAGCTTTAAACCTCTAAAGAAAATGGGCGTAACTAGGATTTTTTTTTTCTGGGACTTATTTATATCAGGGAGTCCTCAAAGCAAATGACTGCATTTACTTTAAGTGGGAAAAGTGTGCCACCTTCTGGTACTGAACTTCAGTGATTCAGTTCAAATCTACCTCACCCACATGTGTCTGGCTCTTCTATCCCCTATATTCCATTGAATTAATACCAAAGGAAAAAAAAAAAAACCTTTGTGTTTTTCAATACTAAATGTTAAAAATTTGAAATACATGCAAAAAGATTTTAAAGCATTGCATACTTTGCCTAAACAAGGTTAAAATTGTTTTCCTTTAGTATGGGATTAATGAAAGATTCTGTAAGTTTAGTGACATGATGATTCCTCCTGGAAAGGACTGGTTGGTCAGCATGATCAAGGGATTCTAGACAGAGGCACAAGTCTGGATAAAGACATAGCAATGCAAAAACACAGCCTACTCCATGAAAGCAGAGTGTCTGAGTCAAGGATGAGGTGGGGGAGTACGGAGTGATGCAGCGTTTCTGGGAAAGAACAGAATGATCAGAGTTTGACTAGTTCCAGGTAGGGTCCCATCATACAGGATGAAATGGAGTTGGCAGCGGTAACTGCACTGGTGCTGGCACAGAGCACATACAGTTTGACAGGAACTTAGAACCCAGCAGATAAATGGGCGGAGGCCACTGACAGGTAACTGCCAAAAGATGGGTGTATAACTAGCCTGCCGCTGGCTTCAAAAACTAGTTGCAGAAGAGGTGAAGTTTACTGTCCAAATTTGACTTTCAGCTCTTACCCACTGGTTTGCTAGATCTCACCAATACTCCTAAAGTTGCCTACTTCAGGATGTCCACAAAGGTACACACTGTACGCAGTGAAAAACCATGTTGGCCATAGTTAGCACAGTTAACACCTACATCCTCCATGAAGGAATAATCAAGGTTCCACCATGGCCGTGCTTGCAGTGCTCAGTCCTGACCTCCCGTCTGCAGCTGCTCAGCTCAGTCTCCACAGTGGCAGGTATAACGAGGTGATTTGGTTGGCACCCAAACTCTGGCTCTAGCTGAGGGAATTACTTTCACTTGGAATAATTTCCTGACAGAAATGAGAGCCCCCAGGGGCTGAGAGCATTACTTTAAAGAGAGCTGAACTGCCAGGTGTTCTGGAAACAGGAAGATTGGGAAGGAGAGGAGAGAGAAGGGTGGGGCGGTGAGAAGCTAAAGGAAGGATGCTAAGGCCGGTGCTGCCGTGAGGAGTGTCCTGTGAGTCTTGTGGAGACCCTGGAGGGGCGGGCAGAGTTTCACATATCAGTTGTGTGGCAGCTGCACTCGAAGGGAGTGCTGTGAGCTTCTAGGAAATCTCAGAAATCCTTAAAAGGGTTCTCGAATTGCCCAGACCATGGAAACAGGAATTACTGCCGAATCTTATTCAGATCTCAGGTGCCTGGGAAGTCCCAGCTAACACCTGGTAACACAGATTTCAGCCTACTCTGGTGGGCGGGCCATGGTGGAGGCAGTGGTGGTAAGTTTCCAACAAAAATCTGCAGGTATAACTCTGCCTCCTACAGAGCCACATTTTTCATAGCTATACAGTGCAGTTTAATTCCTGGGACCAAAGTTTCTGTTCTTAAAGCCTCTATAGTTACAAACTGTGGCTCATTCAAGTGGTTTTCCTAGAAAAAGTAACAATCTTCCCTCCCAAAGGCCAGTAGTTCTTGCAAAACCGGAATTTATACTTACTTGGGAAGAAATAAGAAACCTTCAGTAATTTTCTAAGCAGTGAAATGGAAGGGTTGGGGGCAAACTGTTAAAGGATATTTAATTCCTCCTTTACATCTTTATGAGCAGTCTGGGTTTTTTAGCATGAACTTGCATTACTATTTTTCTTAAAAAGCATATGTAATCATTTCAAAAGAATGGAGTATAAATAGATGGAAGTGAATCTATAAAATATATTACTAATGATAAAGCTGCATCAAAAAATGTATAATACCATATATATGAAATAATTTGATGTCAGAAAATAAACATTTTGGGGGGAGGGTATAGCTCAGTTGGTAGAGTGCCTGCTTCACATGCATGAGGTCCTGGGTTCAATCCCCTGTACCTCCATTAAAATAAGTAAATAAATAAGAACCTAATTACCTCCCCCCAAAAGTAAAAAAGAAAAACTTGAACCAAAAAGACAAAATAAATAAAAAATTTTAAATATATTTAAAAAGAAAATAGGTATTTTATCCACTGGAATTCTATGAGGAATGGTGGGCTCTCTTTAAAAAAAGTCATGAATTTGAGAGACAGGGAGTTCCCCATGGTGTTAGAAGGCAGGTATTAAGGAAAAAGTTTAAAGTCTATAAAGTTTACTTGAAATTCTATTAATTAATTTTAACAGTATTCCTTTTGTAATTTAAAATTATTAGATTATAGTAAACAATCTGCAGTTTAATTGGTGGAGTTTTTTTGTTTTGTTTGAGGGGGGCTGAGGGAAAGGTAGCAACCGCCTTTCAAATCAACATTTCAAACAACTGAAGGTCAGGCTTTGCCGAAGTTGAGAAGTTGAAGATACGTGTGCTTCCCCTGCCACACAGCCTCTGCAACCAGACTTCTCAAACTAATGCTCTTAAAGCAGTGCTTCATAGGGGTCTTATGACAGCAGCAAATATGCCTTACCCAACATGGAAGGTGCAATATATAACCAGGAGGAGTTCAACAAGAAAAGATTTTTAATTATATAAAACATTGCCCCAGATACAAAGAGCCTACGAATATGCAGCCAACCAAATTGGAGGGCAGGGAGAGCAGAGAGGGCGTGGAAGGCCCTACTCCCACCAACGCCATGTGACTGAAATTTCAGATAGAGAAACATTTTCACATTTTTAAATTTCTGTCCCTTTTCTCAGGAACTTCCTGTCCACTTATTCTCCAAAACTCAAGAGTAGGAATGAAAAGCCATAGGCCTTCCAGCACTGCACCCTGGGGAGCTGGTTTCCAGTGAGCTGGGAGTGCCCAGGGAGTGGCAGTAAAGAGAGGAGGAGGCAGGTGTAACAGAGGCAGTGGCTGGAGGGGACCGTCCCTCATTTCAGCAGGTGACCACACTCCGTGGGTGTCTATGACACTTGAAATCTGGCGAGGGACTCCACAACTCATCCTGTGTACGTACATGAGTAGGGTTGCCAGCGTTCTGTTTTCTTTAAATCAGACACTTGATCCTTTGGTTCCAGAAAGACTTTTGTATGTAGAAGAATTACTGTGTTCACTTTCTAGGTCTGCAGGTATACATTACTTGAAAACTGGCTGCCTGGATACACTAATGAGCCTTATTATCCAAAATGGATATTGAAATTATCTAACATTCTTAAGATGAACAAAGCTACCTCAGACAGGCCAGACACTATACTCTAGTGCTTGCAAGGACGCTGTCATGGGGATAATGCTCCCTTTATACACATTATTCCCTTAGCAGACCTAACTTTGGCAGCATTTGTAGCAGTAAGAAATTAAGTCCAATTGCTTTTCTCCCTTTAGAAAGAGCTCTGTGCTGCTAAAGAGTGAGGGTATATGACTTTTTTTGTTTAGAACAAAGATCTGCAAACTATGGGCAAAATCTGGCAGCTGCCCTTTTTAGTAATAACTAGTGGAACACAGCCACATCCATTCTTCTGTTCAACTCGAGCAGAGCAGAACAGTTGTAAAGTTAAAAGTTATCCTGTCCCTACAGGAGCATCTGCTGAGCCCTAGCTTGGAACCACTCAACATGCAAATCAAGGCCTGTATCAAGACAGACAGGTAAAGACAGAGGAAGAGGAATGTAGGTGCAGTAGTTACAGAGATGGGAGGGAGCCATGGCAGGGAGGGGTGGCCTCATCACCCATGGCAGTCATGAGCATTTAAAACGTTTCTGGGAGGCAATTAAGCCTTAACAAAGTTAATCAGTTAATTTTTGGAGCCTTGGCTAGAAAACCTTGGCTTGAACAGAACAGCAATGAGAAGGAAACCCTGGAAAGCTGCACAGGCCTAGAAAGGTGAGGACGGAGGGCCCTTCGGGCAGGGCAGGGGTGGAGGTGGGGGGTGCCAATCTCTAGACTGTATGCATTCAGGAGTAAAATCGGTTTAAGTCCACAGTGGGGGTCTGAAGGGCCATTTCGTGGTTAACGCTGCTTTTCCGGAATCCCTTTGTTCTACTCACCACCCTCCTCCCCAAATCCACTTTCCATCTATTTAATATTAACCCTTCAGAATTACAGCCCCTGAAGGGGGGAGGGTATAGCTCGAGTAGAGGGTAGGGTGCACGCTTAGTATGCCTGAGGTTGTGGGTTCAATCCCCAATGCCTCCTCTAAAAATAAATAAGTAAACCTAATTACCTCTCCTCACCAAAAAAAAGTGGGCAGGTCCCCACTCTGCCCAGCCACAGCCTGTTTCAGGACATTCTGATTGTGGCAAGTTGCCACCATGTCCTTTCTCCCACTTGTTCTTTAGCAGAAGCCCACCAAGTGGGCACATGGCCTCCCAGAGTAAATGACTGCACTTCCCAGCATCCCCTGCTGTAAGGTGTGGCCATGAGGCTTCCATCTGGCCAAGCAGCAGGAATAGTGCAGACAGCCGGCACATGCCCTCTGTCCCTTCCCTTTTCTTTTCCTTTATACTGGCTTGGAACGTGCAAGTGGCAGCTAAAGCTCAGACATCCCTCTTTGTCTCCGAGGTGCACACGAAGTACAGGGCCTGGCAAGATGGACGTGTGGGCCCATGGGGTTCCCATACCTGGTCGGCTCACCTCTGCACTCCCAAGCCTGAGGAAGAAATGTCTCCCTCCTGGACCCCTGTTTCTCTCCGTTATGAGAAGCTCTATTTCCCTCCCACCTATGGCTGGTACCACCCCAAGTCCAGCCAGTAAGCCCCCAGAGAAGAGCGTACTCGAAAACCATGGACAGTGTTTAATTACGAGGAGGCTCTGTTCCCTTGAAATACCTGCATTCCTGTTTTGTATGTGTTTTCGGCTAAATATTACAGGTTAGCATTTAGCCCAAAGGAGGTAGATAATTCTAGATCTTACCCCCCGGGGAAAGGTTGGAAACACTACTGGATAACTCCGTTTTCTTTAAAACTCTTTTATGTCACATTCAACACAAAAAAACATGAGCTTAAAATTAAGCTACCTGAATTATGGCTGCACAAAGTTTAAATTCTCAATGAGCCCAACTTACTGCTACGAGCCTGAATTTCAGGAAGTAAGGATGGCTCAGCAGTCAGCATAGTGATCCAAGTCCACCTGCACGGCCGAGCCGCTGCAGTTCAGTTCGACGGCATCGGCGATGAGCGCTCGCAGCTCCTCCACGTTACCGCATAAGTGCTTCACCTTCGGGTAAGCAATGATTCTCTCCAGGGGTACGTAAAACTTATCTCCAATACAGAAAGGTTTGGGAGTCATCTCTGTGGACTTTTCAGCTTCTTTGAGTGGTTGAGGGGATGGAAGGTCTGAAGTGAATTTTCTTCTTGGGTTGTCGGAGTCTTCCGGATCAGCCTCCAACTCACACCAAGTCAGACCCATTTTATATTTCCGTCTCATTCTGTGCACTTCTCGGTACGTTTCATAAACCACTACACGTCTGCGGTACTTTATTTGCTGTAAACTCGGGTATGAGGTCGTATAAGCCTGAAAGGGGAAAAAAAAAGAGACTTGGAATATAAGAAAATCTCCAGGACCACTAGTAACATTTTCCCACACTACAATTAACTGGATGTACATATTAACCACATGTACATGTCAAACCCTACAACTGTGAATGCCACAATTATAATGGAAGTCGAACTACTGACACATAGACAGTAACTGATTTGCTTTCAAATTTCAAATGATCCAAGTCTCCCAGCAAGGTTTCCACCAATTCATACCAACCCAGTATTCTTACTTGACAGGAGAGGGAAAAGGGTAAAAGGAAAAAAATGTTGTTAGTTAAAAGGGAAAAACTGCGTTTATTCTTCACCATACCTCGTTAAACCAAAAGGGTCTGACAAGCTTGGAAGCTCAGCTTCAAATCATTCCTTGAACCAAGCTACGGAGAAACTGCTGCTAACTTTCCTCTTTCCTAACAGATCACGAAAGGGAGGTTGCTGGCACAAACAGTCTGCAAGTATTCTAAGACACCAGCAGATCGTTCTCTGTAACATACTTTGAGACACTGTGGGGCAACCTCAAAGTAAGGTCATTTACACTTCTCTACAGTGGGGGCTCAAACACTTCACCATCCCAGTAAGCAAACTTGCTCTGAGAGCTACCTCACACTTGATACTCACAACTTGATAAACATGTTGGCCCTGCTGCTCCGAAATATCAGGTTCAGTTGCCTGTGCTTTTCTGTGGAAGATCCCTATCTGGGTACAATATCCAACATCCTCAGCTCCTGATGGAGGTTCCCCCACACCAGTAAACTCCACAGAGTAATTGTAGCGATTTGCCACATCTAAAGCCCTGAAGTCAAAACAAAGAGAAAAGTCATTTTTCTAAACTTAGAGCTAGTGTTAAACAGCCATTTCCAGTAGACCAGAACATGAAAAATACAAACCAAAATAAGCTGCAATTCCTGTAACACCGCATAATGCCGTATCACGGGGTTTGCTCTGCTTGCTTCTGTCTGAAGCATTAAGGCAATGACAGTGTCAGTTTAGAAGTAACCACAAGAATATGGCGCAGAGTGCAGGGATGGACAAGACCACAATGGCTATAATCATCCCAGCTCCTATTTGGGTTCACACTTATGCCTCCATCAAGCCCCTGAGAGATAACCCTGGGCCAGGGCACCTTCACAGCCCCACCTTCCTCCTCTGTTTCCTGATCTCCCCACCAGCACTCCTGATACCTGTTCTTGAAAGGTACCAGGTGCCCACACACCCTTTCCAGACTGGCCTGCCTGAGGGACCTGACAGGGAAAACACACAGCGCTCAAATGTGGTGGTTCCTTAATGATTTCTTTATATGCTAAGTTGCACTTTGAGAGTCAGTTTTATTGGAATAAAATAAGGAATCACTGCAATAATTAGTATTATGCATGGTAACTGTAGATAGGAAGATTTACTTCACAGGGTTGAAAACTCCAGTGCAGCCCCCAAAATCAAACAAACAAAAAACCTTAAGAACTCACCAGGTCTGAAACTCCATTCTGCTCCACTCAAACTTGTGATCTAAATCCCTAAAGTCTGAGTATGGAAACAGGGAGTTGAAATCGGAGTTCGGTGTGCTGATGACGATCATGGCTGGGGACATGTACCCAAATACAACTTCAGGAAACTTGGCCAGATCTTCTGAATCAAAATGTTCTATTCTAAAGTGGTAAGTGAGAAAATACAATCAAACCTAGCTTTGCTTGCAAGTAGTTTCCTAACTGATTTAGCAAAACAATGTCTAACCATGGACCTCTCAGACCAGGTAAGAGAAAAGGGTCATCCTCCGCTATTTTGGAGCCTCTGTTCTACTAGAATTACAGTATGATCCCCCACTTCCACTTCCGGGGAGAGATCCAAAATAACTGAAAGTCCATGTTCACAGCAGCATTATTCGCAATAGCCAAAAGGTGGCTATAAACAGGAATGGATAAGCGAACTGTGACATATACAATGGAGGAGTAATTTCAAGCATTAGGTGCCTGCCATGTGCCAGGCAACAGGAAATACAAAAGAAATAAAAGGTAAACACTCTGCTCTAGAAAACACATTACTAAAAATTAGAAATCAGAACACAATACTGGGCGAACTGACCCCAGAGTTCAGACCCTTAACTATGATTAAAAGATCATTAAGGGAGGAGGGTATAGCTCAAGTGGCAGAGCACATGCTTAGTATGCATGAGGTCCTGGGTTCAATCCCCAGCACCTCCATTAAAGGAAAAAAGGAAATTAAATAAATAAACCTAATTACCTCTCCCCCTACCAAAAAAAAAAATCATTAAGAGATACATCTTGGTTTCTGAAAATCATTTCCCACTAAAAGGAACCAGAACTCCTTTAAGAAATGGCAGACTGGGGAGGAAAAGTAGACAGCCAGCATGGTACATCTTACTGTGCCAGAAATTAAGTGCTCGAAAAAGGACAGATCACAAGAAAATGGGTCAGCTTGAAGGGACCCCCACTGACCAATCTGGGGACAATATGAGCAAGAAAATACAGTAATATGTTACAAATCATTAAAAAAACAGGAGTTCATGACGTTCATACTGATGATAACTGACATGGCAAAGTCCTGAGTTCAATCCCCAGTACCTCCATTTAAAAAAAATTTAATAAAATAAAAATAAATAAACCTAATTACCCCCCCTGCAAAAAAAAGTTAAAAAAAATACGTTAGAGATGGTGAGGTGGAAGGGCTCTTGGCAAGTAAATAGAAGTGCTGAAATTGCAAAAAGCATTTGCCACCATTGTGAAACAGACGGAAAATATTAGGGAGACACATGGCTGAGTGGATGAGTAACAAGATATGTGCGTGGTTTTAAAGTGTCTCTCCGCAGACTGCTTATCAGCTGCAGGGGAAGCAACCACACCTTGACCGGGGAGATCAAAATTAACATCCCCCAGAAGGGACAAAGGGACAGTGGTGCCTCCAGCTGGGATGATCTGAGAAGGACCCAGATAACATCCTCAGTTCTCTACTGTATTCCAGGACTGCGCTGCCTGCACCTAATCACTAAGAGCCAAAAATGAAAAACAGACTTATTAAAAATAAAGGGGACTGGCTATTTAATATAGAATTTATTAGGAACAAAGGGTAAAACCTACCCTTAAATGGTTCAGGAAAAGATACGTATGGAAGGAGAGACAGAAACTGAGGGAGACAGCAGGAGGGCATGTACACCAAAGGTGAAGAAAATGAGGGAAATCCTTGACTCAGGATAAAGGATATAGGTGTTCCTGGTACTACTGACTTTTTGCATCTCACCTATAAACTTGAAATCATTTCCAAATAAAAAAAGTCAGTCCCAAGTGACAAGCAATTTTTTTTCACAAATACTTCAGATTATTTTTTTTCTTGAGGTACAGTCAGTTTACAATGTATCAATTCCTGGTGTACAGCACAATACTTCAGTCACATAGGAACATACATACATTCGTTCTCATATTCTTCAGCACAGGTTACCACAAGATATTGAATACAGTTCCCTGTGCTATCCAGTATAAACTTGTTTCTCTATTTTATATATAGTAGTTATCTGCAAATTTTAACCTCCCAATTTATACCTTCCTACACTCACAAATAATACAGATTATGACAAATATTTAGGATGCTAAATTTACTAGGACTAATTCATTCAGATTTTTCAAATGAATGTATACAGTAAGCAGTAGTTTAATACTTACAATTCAATACACGTAACCATGTCAAATCCAACCAAGCGACAGTCTTTCTCCAAAACAGAGCCCTGATACAAGGTAATAATTAAATCCAGCTCCCTGGGGTACAGATGATCCCCCACGCAGGCAGACAGCTTACACCTGCAAAGGCATTATTGTAGAAGGAACATTTGAACACAGACTATTCAGAATATCTTACCTGCAACAGAACTCTGATCCTGATAATTATCTCCTGCCTACATTGGTAAGTCTGACATGGTCTGTTTTCCATGACGATGTATTAAGCACACAGTCACAGGGTAACTTCCTCTCCCAAAGGGCATTATATTATGGCCAAGAAGAACGAGATTTCTGAGTATTTGATACTCTTCTAATTATTAATACTTTTGGCTCTCTCAGCTCACTCTGGATCAGTGATTTTCAATTTTTTGTTCTTTAGAAGAAAGACATTCTTAAAATAATCACATATATATACAAGAGCTACTCTGGTTCAAATTAAAGGGGACCCGGGGCCTCTGCCCCAGTGCTGTGGCAATTTAAATCCTCTGCTGTAAGTTACCGTGGTGCCCAGCATTAGACTTTGCCATTTGAATTTGAATTTGCAATGCTTTGATTGCTATAATTACTTAATTGAGGCTATAGTTTCTACATAGGTAGAAGCAAAACACAGATATTATTCACAACATACAGCCAATTAGTGTTATGGTAAAGGCATTATTCCGTGAGCCTGTAGCTCTCACAGTGCCTCCTTTTAAACAAGTTGTATAAAACATTTAAAAAACAGTTCCTCTAGGTATAATAGTGCCACTAGTTTTAGATTAATGCATAGTTCTTTCAGAAATTCAGTATTACCCATGCCATTTAAATTTCTCTTCATTGATATCTACTCCAACAAGCTCTTCAAGGCACTTTTGGTATTTTAACATCCTCAGTAGGAAAACATCACCGCACCCCAAGTCTGCAACCTGTAGACAAGATAGAATGTTATTTCAAAGACATGATAGCCAAAGAAGTCAAATACGATCAAGAGTTTTTTTTTTGTTTTGTTTTTCAGAAAGAGTGAGTATCAAAAAAATTATATAGTATCTTTTTGGTAGAAAAAATAGATAAAAAGGAAATTAACCTGATACACTATAAATCTAAGGGGAAAAATAAATCCTGTTAACTTCCCATGACCTACAAGAGTGTGTGGACAATAAACTCCTCTAATTCAGATGAGTATCAGATATATCCCAAGGGCCTGGCCCAGGAGCAGCACACAGGACAGGCAAGTGCTCTAAGATGAATCTGTGCCTCTAAAAAGCTTCCAGATTTGGAGTGCTTACCAAACATACCAGGCCAGAGCCTGATCTCGTTCCTCTAATCCCCTTCAGATTTACTCACATGCATTCTTACAGTTTTTTTTTTTTTTGGTTAGATCTGATTTTCTTAATCACATAATAAAGTCTTCATTAACCATAGCTGAGTTATCTATGTCTCTGAACCCCACTTTAGGTAAAAAAGGGCAAATGAAGATAACGCATGACAAACACTGAAAAGGACCCACACCTCAAAAAGTATGCAATCCACCTCAAAGCTGCACCCTTGGTTATTCAGTAATTTTCCTCTCTGCGGCAGGCACATTTATGGGATAGCAGGAGAAGGGGAACGCAGAACTGAAAAGTGAAAATCTAGTTCCAGAAAACAAATCACAGAAAGCATTGAACTGCACTAATTTTTAAGTAGTATATCCAAATTTCTTCCAAATAGGAATTGCGCTGAAACTATACTATGAAGGAAATGTGAGCTTCACCAATACCTGCAATCCACCTGGCAAAAAGACAAGTCTGTGAAGTCTAACAGCACAAAACTCATGAGAATTAAACCACCACTTTCCTTAAGACGTCTGTCATCCTTTAGCCTACAACGGACCCTACAGAATTCAGATGCTCACTGGACTAGCCTTGTTCACTGAGCTACACTCCTTTGGTCCTATGAAATCCAGACACTGACACTGCAGGGAGGTGTTACCCAGACAGAATCCAGGGCCAGCACTGATCATGAACCTTTGCTACAAAGGGAAAGTGGATGGAGGCCAAGGGCTCCTTGCCTTTCCCCTACCGTTATTATTATCTAATTAAAAAGGACCACAGTACCTATGTCCACAGGACTGGTCTGCTTGATGTTCGGACTACATGCTCGATAAATGTGGAACACAAAAAGACCACATCCAATGGTAAAAATGTCACAATTTTCTTCACATTTGAAACTGGCAATGTTGAATTTTATCTGAGTCCCGCGCTCCTGGTAAACAGGTTAAAGGTACACACCTACGCTTTGTATCTCCAGAAAGGGCTTTCAGAAGGTACCATTTTCCCCAGTACTCACAGATGCTGCCTAGTGTTCCCACGCTCTGCCTTGAATGATTACCTTGACTACTTGTCCCACTGATCAAAACAAAATTCTCCCCTTCCCCTGGGCCCCTGAACATTGGACTGCCAATGTCATTCAGCTAAGGATCCCTCCCAGAAAACAGGCTGGTTTCAGGTCTCACACATTCTACTATCCAGTCACACCCCCCTTTTATCCTGCTCACACTCCTCTCTGTAAAAGAAAAATCCTTTTTACCCATTAAGACAAGTGCTCTCCCTATTGCAAACTCTTTCCCTCCTTGCAAAAGTCTTTTTGTATAGTCTCTGCTTGCTAAGTCCTTACTAAGATTTTTTTAATTTGACAAAGCACTACATAAGGCATTCTTAACAATTAAACGTTTGGAAAGAGAAATACCTACCTTCTTGGGTTCGTGTTGCGCCACTAAATTTTTAACGAATTCATAACGTTGTCTGTATAACGGAGGATTAAACTTAATTACCTTCTTGTCGGGAACGTCTTCAACGTTACCATCAACCACACTATTGCACTGAAAGTTTACAAACAAAAAAAAGGGAGGTGTTCTAATCATGCATGACTTCAGGAGTTAAAGAAGAAAAAAGTTTTTACTTCCCCCAATCACTCTGCAGAACACACAGGCCCTGGAACCACCTCCGTCCTAAGCTCATGAGGTTGCACTGTACTTTCTCCACACTTCATTTCATCTAAGCCTCCTCTCATGTCTTTTAAGTGATTGTCTGGCTTTATGCTTCCTATAGCTTAGAGTCTGCTGAAGGGAAAATTACTAATGAATGCATTTAATAAAACAAGGGACCCAGGGACAGGTATAGCTCAGTGGCAGAGCACATGCTCAGCATGCATGAGGTCCTGGGTTCAATCCCCAGAACCTCCTCTAAAAAAAATAAGCAAAACCCAATTACCTAACTAACTAACTAATTAATTAATTAAAAAACAAGGGACCTTTAGTGAAGTGAATTGCCAAAGCCTGCAAACTGACAAAAGACTCTTCTTAACCAAACTGAAGTCAGGCTGAGCCCTCTTCTGACTATACTTGCCTAGACCCTGCCCTGTCTTTGGCCTGCCTTCAGAACCCTACCAAGTAGGTTTAGCAGGAACTCCATACCTTGATGTCTCCCCTCTTCCATCCACTCATCCCCTCATTCTGCTCATAGGCTACAAATCCCCAGCTGTCCACTGCATGTGGAGTTGGGCCCCACCTCTCTCCCCTACTGCAATGCTCTTACTGCAATAGTCCTAAATAATTTTCCTTTTTAATAGCCCTATTAAAAGCCTTTTATACATGTCAGAATTAATTTAACATGATTCCATTCAAAAATAATGTCATGATTAATCCATAGCTGCTGTCACTGCTATTCCTAAATACCAGTATTACAAAGGAGTACAGTCCAAAAGGCACCTAATGTCCACAGTAGTGCTGTCCAATAGAAGTAAAATACAAGCCAAATGTGCAACTTCCTTATAGCCTATTTGTAATATTTTAAGGGGTAATTAACCAGTATATCTTAAGTATTTCAAGATGAAATCAGACATGCTTGATCTGTATTTGAGTTTCAAAAAAAAGTACATTTAAAAAGTAGTTTCACACAACCAAGTTATCCCAAACATACTCAAAACTTTCCCAATAATGAAACCTGTTATAAACTAATTTTCAAGTCAAATGAAGTTCCATTTGTCAGTTGCTCAAGCCATATCTCAAGTACTCCATAACCACGTGTAATGTGTACTCCAAATGTGGTTCCCGAACCACTGTCCTCTTTATCTGGAAACTTCTTAGAAATGCAGGCGTCACTTCTACAGCGCCTCAATCCGAACCTGCAGTTAACAAAATCCCCTGGTGACCCAAAAGCACGTTAACATTAGAAAAACACTATAAACACCAAATGTGGAATTTAATCTATGTATATCTTTATTTAGCTCAACCAACACCCCAAGAAATGTTAGGCGCTAAATGTGATGGATTTTCCTTGTAATCATAGCCAGCCATCAGCACTGGAAGGGCCATTTTATACAAAGGACTTGAGCATCGGCGAATTTTGGTGTCCGCGGGGCGCCCTAGAACCAAAACCCCGCAGATACCAAGGGCGGGCTGTACCTCACAGCCTCACACTCTCGCGATGATTCTTCAGAGTCATAGGGCAGGTCAAGAAGAGGGCAGCCTTACCTCTAGGTGGTTTTCTTCCATTTTGTTGAAACAAAGACGCAAATGTATCCTTCAAGCTCTAGGAATCAGCAACAACTAGGCTGTAAACACAATAGGAAGAGAGTGAGACTTCCCCCTTCTCTTTACATTTAATCCACATTAAATTGCCAGTTAATCCACAGAATTTATTGTTTCAGACAATAGCAAAGAGGCTCAAAAGGCCTAAGTAACTTTCCGCTACGCCAAACACATGCAATAACACCCATTCTTTATTAGTTTGATACCAACTGAACAATTCTATCAGTTGTGACTATTTCATTAAAACCCTCCACCTCACTCAAATTGCTTCCAATTACTCTTTCACACACGGTCAAAATGTAATTTAAAGGGGAAAGTGTCCTAAACAAGTGACAAAGATGCTCCAACACATACCCAATTCACTGATGGCCTTGAATTTAAACTTTAGTTCTCTGCTGCACACCCGCCTCTATCAACTAGAACTCAGTCTAAAACGGAGCCATGTCCATCTCCTAACTTTTAAGCTTATTCTCTAACTCGTACTCCGAAACCCTCCTCAAGCGAGCCAACGTTACGGCGTTATCATAGAGCATGAGTCGACGCAACTATTACCTGTAGTAAGAAGCACCTTCAAAGGACAGGCAAAGCGCCGCAGCGACCAGCGGATAAAGCGCAGACGAGCGGACCCCGCCGCGCAGCAGCCGCATTTAACCCCGGGCCCCGCCCCTGGCACCGCGCAAGCCCGCCTCGCCACGTGACGTTCCCCGCCGCGGCCACACCTGCACCGCCCACATCTACGCCGCCGGCGCCTGCTCCTCCGCCGCGGCCGTCCGGGTCCCAGCCCGGAGGCCAGCCCCATCCTTCTACGCTCCCAGCACCCAGGCGTCGGTTTAGTGTCTCTTAACGGCCGCGGTGACGCAAGCCCCGAAGCCTTTTCTAAGTCTTCACCCGAACCGCGGGGAGCGGGGGGAACTACGGTCCCGGACACATTCCCGCCTCGCGCGCGGCTGCCACCCACCCCAGCCGGCCCGGGGGGCCGCGACTGTTGGACCGAGGCGGCGCGTCGCTCAGCGTGTCCGCGGGCCGCGAGCAGGGCGGCCGGCTCCGGCGGCTGTTGGGTTCTGCCTCTCCTTGTGCGCAGCGGGGCTGAAAACGGCCCCGGCCAATGGAAGGTGGCGAGAGGAGCGAGCGGGCAGCGGCTCGGGCCCGAATCAGCCAATAGTCCCGTCGCCTGACCAATCCACGGGCCTTAAAGGGGACCTTGGTCTGGCTGAAGTTGGTGCAGTAACAGATGAGCTCTGAGGAAAACCGCCAAACCTTTCAGGCCGCAAACCTCCAACTGGTAACTACCGCATGCTGGGGACGCAGCTGTCTGATCTCTAAGAAAAGTTACTGTATCATGCTCCCTTCCCCTGCAGAGACTGAATTTAATGTTTCACAAATAAATTCTTTCTTCTATGCAATTTTTTAAGAGTTTAAGGAGGGAGGAGAAGCGAAGCTGCCATTCTGAGGGGGAAAACTTTTTTGGTCCTATTTTAAAAGACTCAATCTGGTTTTAATAATGAATTAATAACCTGTTAATATACCATAAATAATATTTTGGGAAATAAATTTTCGAACACTTAATACGTACTCTGTGCAAACACAATGCTGACGCCTTAGGGTTATCGCAGAGATAATACTGTGCAGTTTTTGTTTTTGATATTTTGAAGAATCTAGTCTCAGAAAAAAAGTACGTAACTTAAGGTAAGCTTCACTGAGAGGCTCCTGCTGGCCCTAGGAAACAAAAGTTTTACCCAACAGTCTTTCTTGAAAGAGCGTATTTCTTATTATAGGATATGTAATTTAAACAGAACGTTTAAACTTTAGTAAATTAGTTCCACTTCTTCGTGTTTTTGAATTGTTTAGTTAAATAAGGAGGCCTCTAGACGGAGGTGGCTCTCATGCCCTGACAGCCTATATGAGCAAACCAAAACCTAAGCCTGCAAATGCATCAAGGTTAAGAAATGAAACCTAAGGACAACCAATCATAACCAAGTAGACTTTCCCAAGTAAGGCACCAGCTTATGCTTGTGAAAGGAAAAACAAGAGTTGGTATTGCTAAGGGAGCTCTCTAAAAATGGAGCCTGGAGTCCAATGAAGAAGTGTAACTTACACACATCTCAGCCTGGGTGGAATCTGAACTTTGACCAATTTCTGTGTTAACACAGTCATCCAGAGCCTCTGCCCAATATTTCACAAACCCAAGATACTTACTGGCCCCTTACCCTAAAATTACTCCTGATAGGTTGTCCCTTAAGGACAAATATTTCCTTGATTGTGTCCAGTCAATTATAATTCTTTCCAGACAACTTTTAACAACCTTGAAGCTTTTTCCTTTATAAGCCCCTGATTTTCTTTTCCCCAAAACACTGGCTTTTACCCAAATTTGTGTCTCCTAAGTTGCAATTCCTAAGACCCCAAATAAACTATTTTATATTATTTTATTTTATTTTATTTTATTGCATTATAGTCAGTTTATAATGTGTCAATTCCCAGTGTAGAGTACAATTTTTCAGTTATACATGAACATACATATATTCATTGTTGCGTTCTTTTTCACTGTGAGCTACCACAAGATCTTGTATATATTTCTCTGTGCTATACAGTATAATCTTGTTTATCTATTTTATATATACCTGTCAGTATCTACAAATTTCAAGCTCCCAGTCTGTCCCTTCCCACCCACCTCCCCCCTGGCAGCCACAAGTTTGTATTCTATGTCTATGAGTCTCCAAATAAACTCTTCTTATTTGCAGCCTTCTGCATTTCTTTGTCAACAACCTAGAGCCAGTCTAGTAATTTCCCTGCTTTGCTTTGGCATCTTCCCTATAAAAATCTTTCCTCTTGTTCTTGACAGTAATTAGGAGCTAACAGATTCAAATTGATGAGTGCTCAACTCCTTTTTTTTTTTTTAGGCAAATTCTTAAAAATTCCAGTATGCCTCAGTTTATCTATTAACTGTATATACCCAAAAGAATTGAAAACAGAGACTGGAACAGATATTTGTACACCAATGTTCACAGTAGCATTTTTCAGAATAGCAAAAGGTAGAAACAGCCCAAATGTCCATCAGTGGATAAATGAGTAAACGAAAGTGTCATATACATGTGATGAAATATTATTCAGTCTTTAAAAGGAATGACTCTGCCATGCTACAACATGGATGAATCTTGAAGATACTATGCTAAGTGAAATAAGCTGGTCACAGAAGGACAAATACTGTATTGTGGGTAGGGAAGGAAAAATAACTTTCAGTAGAGCACTTTTGTGGATGCTGGATTTTAGTCCTGTTCATTGCCTTTGAGGTTTTGTTATGTACCTGCAAACTGACTGCATCCTGAATTCTTCTAGTTTTCACCAATATCTGAGTCATTAAACTAACATTTCCACATTTCTCCCACCCTTCTGACCTGGAATCACTAAGAACAAAAACTGCCCTCTTCTCAAAGCCCCGAAAGCTGAAGCTGGATGACTTGATACAAACTAGAGAAGTTGCCACAGCAGCTCATGTTGGACAAACTTTGTGCTTACTGGCTGTGTGGGCCACTCAGAAATTTCACTGGAACACCAGATGGCATCACTAGAGATATTAAAACTGCAAAACAGTAAAATCCATCAGATTGCCACTGCCCCTCCTCACTCTGACTGAAGGTGCTTCAAGTCCAATGTCTAGACATCATCTCAAGTAACTGCCCTCTGGACTCAAAAACTGAGTTTATAGTCTGTTCTAATCATTAACACTGTTTTTCTTTTTTTTTTGTTTCCATAGAAATGCCTTTTATTAAATACCTGATAGCCTGAACCATATAGGCCTGACTTTGGGAGCCACCTGCACCACTACCTCCTGAAATGAGAAACAACTCTTTAATGTAAGTGACATATTCTCAGGATTGAGACTAGTTCAGTAAGATATGGGTCCATCTACCAACTCAGCTTCTGGGGAAGCTTCAAAGGCAGCAATGAAGGGTAACAGAATACGCACCCCAAAATATGCCTCTTTGGCATAAGGACTGTTTTGAGCTGATTGTTTAAACAAACAGCAGACACAAGAGAAGCTCTGAAAATGTAGTAGAAATTACCCTTGTGAAAGGGAAATTCAGATTTATAAAGGAAATCTCCGTCCGTTAGGGTGTCTCCCTCTCTGCACCAGGCATAGAAAGATGAGTGAACCACATGAAATCTTATCACTGAGAAGGCACTGATTTAAATCTGCAAAACAAACATTACCCTTTTTACCAGGAGTTTCCTGGTAACCTCCTATAACTGGCCTCTCCCCACCCCCAACTCAACATTTTTCTTTTGTCTTTACTGAAGACTGTGTAAGATAGTAGCTTGGGCCTTCTCAGGGAATAACTCATTCTTCCTGGGTATCGCCCATATATACATGTTAATAAATTTCTGTTTTTCTCTTGTTAATGTATCTTTTACTACAGGGCGTCTCAGCGAAGAACTCAGAAGGGTAGAAGAAAAAATTTTTTTCTCCCCTTTGGTATGATTCCACATATACAAGATACCTAGAATAGTCAAATTCATAGAGACAGAAAGTACTAAAATAGTAGGGAATTGGAAGTTACTGTTTAGTGGGTACAGAGTTTCACTTTGGGATAATGGAAAAGTTCCATAGATGGATGATGGGGATGGTTGCACAACAATATGAGTGTACGTAATGCCACTGAACTATACACTTAAAAATGCTAAGTTTTATGTGCATTTTACCACAACTTTTAAATATTTAAAGGCTTTTTTTAGAAGTTAGTAAATGACCTCAATAGGATTCCTGGATCTGCAGTTTTTGCCTGGCCTGCTGGTTGGCTCATTTGTGAAACTGAATTCTCATGTCCAGCTACCTCTCCAAATTGGTCTGTTTCATCATTGTCCTGGTCTCCTACTCCCTCAGAGTCTGGACATCATCCTTGGCTCTGTCTGTTCCCACCCTTCCCAAATTTGGACAGTCACCAAATCTTGGCCTCTTCAATCTGTTAGTTGCATCTGTTCCTTCCCACAGCCAATACTGTAGCTTAGCCTTTGTCACCTCATTTTCTTTTTTTTTAAATTTTACTCATTTTATTTTTTTTTAATTGAAGTATAGTCGATTACAAAGTGTCCATTTCTGGTGCCCAGAACAATGTCCTAGTCTTGCATATACATACATATATTCATTTCCCTATTTTTTCCATTAAAGGTTATTATAAGATATTGAGCATAGTTCCCTGTGCTATACAGAAGAAACTTTTTTAAAATCTATTTTTATATATAGTGTCTAACATTTGTAAATATCAAACTGCCAACTTTATCCCCTCCCACCCCCTTTCCCCCCTAACCATAAGTTTACTAGATCTGAAAGTCTGTTTCTGTTTTGTAGGTGAGTTCATAGTGTCCTTTTTGTTTGTTTGTTTTTTGTTTTGTTTTCTAATCATACCTAATCTTACCTTCCTCCACTAGATTCTAAGTCCCACTAAGATAGAGGCCATGTTACATATTTTCAGAATGAATTTTAAGTCAAATAGATCTTAACCCCTGATTTGACTATTACTCCCTAACCTTTGGAAATTTACTTACCCTGTCAATTTTTTCAGCTGAATAGTGAGAAATAAATAAGGTTACCTGTTCCATAATTATGTATAGTGCACTTATTATGGACCAAGAACCGATCTGAGTGAAAAAGACAGATAAAGGTCCTCTCTTATGGCTCTTCAAGTCCAGTAGGTTTAGGTATCTGACATGAAATAAGTGACCTGAAGTTACCCTCGATGACAGTTTAAGGCTGATGTTCAAAATAGGATGAAATATTTGAAAAGTCTTGAAAGAAAGTGATTGTATTTTGCATGTAAAAGGAAGGTAAGCAGTTTGTGGCCAGGAGGAAGCTCATGACAGATTAAGATGCACAGATTCTTTGACACACTTATGGAGAAGTGAGATCTGTTTCTTCTCTTTTTGAATCTGGATGGGTTTTGTGATTTCTCCAGTGAATGGAATACTGAAGTGCCAGTTTCAGGCCCAGGTGCTAAGAAACTGGCACCTTCCCCTGCCTGCCTTTGGAACACTCACTCTTGGAATCCAGCTGACATGCTGTGAGGAAGAGCACTCCCACTCCCTTGCTTGGGGCCCTGCAATAAACTCTGTACTTTCCTTCACCACAACCCAGTGTCAGGAGATTGGCTTTACTGTGTATGGGCAAGCAGACCCAAGTTTGTTTTGGTAACAGTATTGTAAGACAGGGCATATAAATCTGCCTTTTAGGTAATGTTAATTAAACATGATAAAGGAAACCAATAAGATTACCCGAGCCCCCGCAGTATCAGGTAAAAATTGGGATCTGATATTCAGGGGCTATGAAAAGCAATAATGGAGGGTTTGTTTGTTATTGTTGTTGTTTGTTCTTGACATATTTTTATGTTCACATATCTTCTAGTGATCACATTATCATACTTCTCTCTAAACGTAACTATATATGTTAAAGAAAAAAAATTTTAATTTCCTAAGCCTTCCAACTAAAAATTTGCCCTTGCCATCTGCCTCTATGAGGATTAAATCATGAGCTGCTGCAGTCACTGACCTTTAACACTCCCGGAAGGGGGTTCAGGGTGGAGATCAGGAATGAGGTACTCTCTGCTCTGGGAAAAGCTGGCAGAACAGGCCTTCAGATAGCTAGATATTTTTAGGAGAAGATTTTATGAGCCCATATCCTCATATCTAGACAAGCACTAGAATCATTAGTGGAGCCATCTGCTCTTCCTAACCAGCAGCGACCTTCTGTAAAAGTGTGTGCTTGATTGCATGTACTCCCCTTCACCAAAATCACATATACACTGACCTTACCCCCTGCCTCTTTGAAGCAGTTCCTCAGAGCCATCTGAAATGCTGTCTCCTGGGCTATAGTCCTCATTTTGCCCCCAAATAAAACTTAACTCACAGCTCTCACATTGTGCTTTTGTTTATTCAGTCAACATCTCTAATCAGAAGTCTGTGTTAAGGAAAAATTTTTTAATTTCCTAGGATTATATGGTTATAAGTGTTAAAACTTTTTTCTTCCGTAAAGACAGTTTTTAACAGTTACTATTAACACACAACTGATCAAAATAACATGTATTATAAATATTGTTACGTGATTATTAAACACAAAAGTAACATTTTATTGGAAATATATCTTTTAATGAGATGTATCTTTTTGTATATGTATACTTTGAGATACATCTTTTAAAATAATTAGTTCATACAGCTGGTTTTGAATATTACTGATCTGTAAGATGAGACACAGCACAGCATCAATACTCTCCCTATGTTTTCATTTTTATACACGTAAGCGCTGAAAACCCTTACTCCTGTAGATGAGTGGATGGATCTGGAAGGAGTTTTGTTACAGCATTGTAACTTAATTCTTTGAACTACTTCCAAGTTATATACCAAAGTGACTTGGTGATTTTTCATCAAAAATCATTTTTAATGATCTTTAAGTAGACAATTAGATTAGGTCCTCCTCCTACTTTGTTGAAGGCAGACATTGGAAACCACTTAACTTGCAGAAGGAATTTTTATCTAGTAATTAGAGTCATTTACTTTCTGAACACCAGTGCCAACATTATTATATAGAAGTGGCACTTTGTTAGGCAACTTGAGGTTTTTTATGCCCCAGGGCCATGCACTATTAAAAGATTTGGATAGTGAGATATATACAGTTGGCCTTCCATGTCCAGGGGTTCTAAATCTGTGGATTCAACACCATGGAACAAAAATATTCTTTAAAAAGTTCCAGAAAGTTCCAAAAAGCAAAACAAAACTTGAATTTGCCACACCAGCAACAACTTACATAGGATTTACATCGTATTTATAACTCTTAACATGATATTTACATTGTATTAGGTATTTTGAGTAATCTAGAAATGATTTAAAGTAGAAGGGAAGATACGCGGAGGTTATATGCAAGTACTGTAACATTTTATAAAAGGGACCTGAGCATCCATGGATTTTGGTATCTCCAGAGGTTCCTGGAACCAATCCTCCATGGATATTGAGGGACCGCTGTACCTTGCTTTCGAAAACTAGAAGACACCTATTGTGGATGAGGAAGAGAAGGGAACATAGAACCAGTATTATACCATCGATCTCAGGTTCAGCTAACACCTAATAATTCTTAAATTTCAACTCATACCTCATTTGATTCAGTACTTTGAAATCATAATCAGAAACAGGGTAGCTTTGCCCAACAGTCTTGATTGTTTATAACAACCTACCAATTGTATCAGATTTCTAGTTCTTGGATACTTTACCCAATGGCTTCTTATGTCACCTTAGAATTGTGGGTTGTTTTGAACAATAAAATGTTCAAAACAATAGAACATCTAATTTCTGTTATTTCAGTTACACATGGCAGTTATTTTAATTCTTTATTCATTTATTCATAAATGATACATGTTTACCAAGCACCTACTACATGCCAGGCTTTTTTTTTTTTAAGAAATTGACAGAAACACAAGGGACCCGGAGTAATCAGAGCAAATTTTAAAGAGAAGAATGAAGTTGGAAGACCTAGCCTACCCGACTTCAAAACTTAACTATTAAGCTGCACTAATCAAGGTAGTTTGATATTGGTGAACAGATAAAGATCAATGGAACACAGTAGAGTGCAGAAATAGGTCCATTCATGGTGGGTCAACTGATTTTTGACAAAGGTGCTAAAGCAACTCAATATGGAAAGAAGTCTTCTCAACAAATGGTACTAGATCAACTGAATATCCACATTGGGAAAAAAAATGAAAACTCTACCTCACACCATAGGCAGAAATATAGATCACAAACCTAAGTGTCAAATCCCAAATTATAAACCTTTTAGAAAACAGAATATCATTGTGAACTTAAGGCTGGCAGTGCTTAGAACACAAAAAAGCATAAATCATAATAAGCAAAATGAAAATTTGGTAACTTAGACTTCATTAAAATAAAAAACTGCCATTTGAAAGACATCATTAATGAAATTTAACAATAAGACAAATAAAGATGTGGGCAAAAGATTTGAAGTTACTTCACGACAGTAGATACACGAATGCCAATTAGCACCTGAAATTATGTTCAACATCATTAGTCACATGGGAAATGTAAATTAAAACCACAATACCAGTGCACACCCTTTAGAATGACTAAAATTTAAAAAAAAATTCATCATACCAATTGTTGATGAGGACATGGAGCAACTGGAACTCTCATACATTGCTACTGTGAATGGAAAATGGTACAGTTGCCTTGGAAAACAGTTCGGCTGTTTCTTAAAAAGTTAAACATATACCTATCATATGATCCAGTCACTCTATGTCTAGGTATTTAGCCAGGAGGAAAAAAACATTTGCACAAAGACTAGTATACAAATGTTCATAGCAGCTTTATTTGTTTTTGTTTTTGTTTTGCAGCTTTATTTGTAATAGCCGAAAATTAGAAATCCAAATGCCCACAGATTGGATAAACAAATAGTGGTAATTCCACACAATGGAATATTACTCAGTTACACACACACACAAAACCTGCTGACACAAGCAACAAGGATGAATCTTAAAATTATTGAGTCAAAGAAGCCAGGCAAAAGAACCTAGTGTATGATTGCATTAATTTAAAATTCAAGAAAATGCAAACTAATGTATATTGACAAAAAGTGGTTGCTGGGGATGGAGATGGAGGGAGAGACTGGATTACAAAAGGGCACAGGAGAACTTTTAGGGGTAATTTTGATTATCTTGATTATGGTGATAGTTAAGTGGGTGCTGAGATCTAAGAGTTCCCATCAAAATTCTAGCCCCCAAAGTTAGAATTTGAAATCCTAAACCCCAAGGATGATGGTATTAGGATGTGGGGCCTTTCGGAGGCACTTAAGTCATGAGGCTGGAGCCCTCACGAACAGAATTGGTGCTCTCAGAAATGAAACCTCAGAGAGTTTCCTCATCCCTTCAACCTTCTGATGATACAGCTAGAAGGTGCCAGCTGTGAACCAGGAAGAGGGCTGTCCCTTGGTTTTGGACTCTCCAGAACTGACATCAAACTTCAACCTCTCTACTATGCTCTTCACTCAGAATCTAAGGGTAAACAAATTTTAAAAGATTTAGGCAATTAGTAGGATTTGGCAATTAGTGTCACTGGGTAAACTCAAACTTATTATCAAGGCAAAAAATAATGAAGAACAGGGTTCAATTTTTTTTTCATTGTATTTCTAACTTGATGACTCATTAGAGGTTGGGATCATCTATTTTCTTTGGGAAGTAAGTTGGTATAAACTAACATATAGAAAAACCAGATCTACTAGGAAGTTTAAAAACCACTTCTGATAGCTTTAGTTCTCCAATGTAAAATAAAGGAACTAGACAGGATGATCACTTATGTACTGTCCAGGTCTAAATATTAGTCACTCTAATCATTCATTTATTTCTGATTTATCTTTCCTTGCATTGTCATACCACTGTCTTCTGGTTTACCTCCTACTTCTTTGCTTATCTTCTCTCTGGTTCAGCTTTACCCAGGTGTAGATTTTACCCAACGTTTGTCTTACCTTTTCCCCTCCCCTGTGTATATGCCACTGAAATTAAAATCTCCACTTTCAAACTTCTTACTTCAACAGTTTCTAGGAAACAGTAAACGATTTAAAAAAAAAAAAAGGCCACAAGAAATCAAATAGGATGGAGAATCAACAGTATCATTGGATTTTGGCAAGTGGGAAACCACTGAGTGAGCCACCCAAAGTTTTGAGTGGGGAGTGCTGCACTTTTATAACGATGACTCTGGCAACACTCTGTGAAGAATGGATTGGAGCCAGGGAATGTAATATTCTCTGTAATAGTAACTTTGGGGTCATAGATGTAATTATGTAACCCTTAGGTTAAAATGTCATTAAATTTCTAATGTTTCAACTCGGCATTCCAGGCACTTAGGTGGCTCAATTCCTATCTAGCCATTACTCCCCCCCCCCCATATGCATATTTCCTGGGTCCTGTCAACCACACTTAACCCTCTAACAAGCTTGATCTTCCCTTCTTCTATGTACACTCATTCTGTTCTCTGTCGATTAAACTGCAGTCCATTAACACCTGCAAAAACCTACAAAACTACAAAAGGCACTTAATTCCCAAACACCATGAACCTTCTCTAGGTTAACAGTAGCTTTTGAGAGATGAGACCTAGTATGACTGATTCTCGTACCTACCACCTTCTGCAGCCTTCTCTACCCTCATTCAGTTCGTCGCCTAAGGTTTACCGCTCAGAATGCATCAGCAGAACGAAAGAACTCGGGTAGGGAGGGAAAAAGTCATTCTACTAGGCAATACAGGTATAGTAGCTCTGTTAATGCTAGATTTTTTTTAACAGCCCAGCAAGACGTTTTCTCGATCTTACAACTGAGTAAATTTACGGTCAAACAATAAGACCTCTAGTCAGATACTACAGCCCGGCAGAAGACAGAAGAATTTTGCACTGAAAACACATGAAGGAGGGAGGTCCTATCATCCCTTCCAGAGAATCTTAAAACTGTGAACTCAGGAGACTCGGATTCTCCGCAGGAGTCAGAGTCACGAATTTGCAAGCACATAGCCATGCGAATGCCTTTCCGCTCGGCCTTCGAAAGGAGAAACCGTCGCCACAGTCCAAAGAGTAAAACATACAAATTGGACCTACAACCCCCTTCCCTGGCCTCCAAATTCCCAGTGTAAATCCCCTAAAAATCAGGGGGCAGCGGCCACGGCCGCCACTGCAGCGTGCACCGAACGCGCGGAACTAGGAAGAGGAATCTCCAGCCCACCTGGGCGTCTCTGATTGGCCATCGGCTAAGCTTGGAATTCTGTGTCATGCGGCGTCACATCCGCCGGGGACGCCATCTTGTTCCCAGGGGCAGTTGGCGGAAGAGATCGCGCTCTCAGGCCGCCGGCTCGCTTTCTGCTTGGAGTTCTCCCGGCTCTCGTCTCGGCCTCTGCTCTCGACCTGGGTCCATTTGTCGGCGTCCCGGTTGTCCTCCCTCACCCGTCTGGGCCACAGCGTGGCGGCCCCCTCTTCCGACGGCGTTCCATGGAGTAGGGTCCCGGACCGTTGTCCCGAAGAGCGAGATCGAGCTTGGCCCCCTCCCCCCCCTTCTCCCTCCCTCCTTCCTTCCGCCGCAACATGGCTAACAACAGCCCCGCGCTGACAGGCAACTCGCAGCCGCAGCACCAGGCGGCCGCAGCCGCGGCCCAGCAGCAGCAGCAGCAGCAGTGCGGCGGCGGTGGCGCCACCAAGCCGGCCGTCTCGGGCAAGCAGGGCAATGTGCTGCCGTTGTGGGGCAACGAAAAGACTATGAACCTCAACCCCATGATCTTGACCAATATCCTGTCGTCGCCTTACTTCAAAGTGCAGCTCTACGAGCTCAAGACCTACCACGAGGTGGTGGACGAGATCTACTTTAAGGTACGAGGCGTCTAGACCTGGGGATAGGGGTTAAGTTCGGAGGAGGGGGTATGGAGGAAACGGGCGGAGGCGGCCCCCGAGGTCTGAGGATTGGTAGGTGGAGGAAGGTTGGGCGGAGGGGAACCGGTGGTCAGTAGTCCGCCAGGGAAGGGTCAAACTGGGGCCGCCCTCTAATTTCCTTTTCAGGTTTTTAGGGCCAGGAGAACCCGCCGCCATTGATCTTTCTCCTCCCCCAACCTCCTGCCCGCCCCTGGGGGGGAGTCGGACGGGAGAAGGGGGGGGAGGAGAAACGAGTAACTGAAGCTTCTCAAGTTTACAGCCTTAAAATTATTTCTTTTGACGTGGATCTACTCAGCGCCAACTTGTTGGTGCTTCTCCCGCTCACCCCACGCCAGGGCGTGTATTGACTTCAGTGTTGGCCTCGTGTTGTTGGTATTCACTATCCTATCCAGACAGGGAACTGGTCCGTGTGTGTGTCGGGTGGGGTGGGAGGGTTGAGGGTGGAGAGGTGCAAATGGAAGAGACGTACCGAAGGCCTGGAAATTTTCGCAGCAGGAAGTCAGGAGTAAGTGATCTCAGTTACCTGTGCATTGGGCTTATTATTTAGAATTATCTGGGCCCTGGGCTTCTGCGGCAGGGTCGGTGCTGGCTTGGCTGTGCTGGGGAGCTCACCTGGCGCCTCCTCACTGCACTCTTGTCTCAGTTCTTGTTTCGTTAGCAGGATTGACTCAGTCTTGCAGCGAGGCTCGGAGCAGCCCAGGGTCGCAGGTAGAGGTATGCATTATTAATCATGCTCAATCGCCATAAATGCATTTCCCTGGTTAAATGAACGGCTAGGTTTTTTTTTTTCTTTTTCTTTTTCTTTTTTTTTGGCCATTGATTTTGGTCTTTTCCTCACCAACTTGGTAGGCTTTCTCCACTTACCGCCAAATTATATAGTTTATCTTCCAGGCCTCCTAAGGTTAATTTATATTTTAAAGAATATTAGTAGTAATCTTAACGATCTTTAAATACTTTAGATAGAACATCTGCTATAAATAACAGTCCGTTTTGTCGGTGTTGTCTTGTAAAACACTTGACAGACAACATTAAGTATTTCCTGTGATCTGAACATAATCTGTAGAGGTGTTAAGAGAAGGAAATTTTCTTTATTTGCTTTTAGGTTATGTTTTGTCTGCCTTTTCCCCAATGAAGTGAATAGTGAAGGATTTTGAGATATTAGTTACTTTTGATAGATCTTATTTTGAGAATACAGTTCAACCTTGGGTATATAAAGTACATTGAAAACATGGGTATCCTCTTTCAAGAGTATTGTGAGTAATTGTAACACTATGAACTAGTTTTCTTTAAAAGGTAAGGCCTTGTTCAGCATGGATACAGTATGGCGAATGTTTAAGCCGTAGCTTTATTTGTGTAGTAAATTTCAAACAGTTGAAATCGGGTTCCTGCTCTTTTTGTGGCAGGTTCTGTTTAACAACATAGGCAAATGTTAGCATGATAAGAGGAAAAGCTTGTTTTCAAATTTCACATACTGTGGTTTGAAACAACTTAAGATTGTACTACAAATTACTTAAATTTAGTTACAAAATTAAAGACTCAGATTTTGTTGAGACATCCAGATCAAATAATCATTGAACTATGTAACCTTCCAATTTTGTAAGTCTGTTTTGTATGGCGTCCACACCTTTAGTTAGCCTTTAAGGAATTGAAATGTCTTATATAGCAAGCTGGGAGAAGGAAATGAAACTGTAAAGCAGTGCAGCAGTCCACTGAGCAAAATAGTGTAGTGCTTACATTTAAATGCATGCTTTTCTGTCTGAAGCCACTGAAAAAGACTGGCACGTGCCCATGGGTGGGTGGAAGTAAAGTTTTTGAAATACATAGTGAATGAATGGGATTTTGCTTTGTTTTTTCGTTTCAAGTTAAGAAACAAATAATGATTTAATCCTTCCAAAAGACCTTGAGTTCTGTCTATTGTAGAGCTTGTATTCTTTCTTTGCCATTTTAAGGTTAAGTATGTGGTTTTTATAGGATGCCCCACCTTAGCAAAGATCATATCTTTGAGTATACTTAATATGACAAGTCACACTTACTTCAGTGTTTTGTTTTTGACACAGTTTGTATTCTGGGAAGAAATAGAATTCGTTTACATAATTAGGCTGAAAATAAATTATACAATAACAGGAATGATCTCTGTGTAGGTGTGGCCTTTGTAATTTCCTCTTCTATCAGTAATGAACACAGTGCCTGATCATGGTGGGGGAAAGTATGAATAAATTTTGCATTAAAAGCAACTTTTTGTACTGTTTTAGCATACTTTCTTCAAGTCATTTTTCCTTATTTTATAATAAGAAATTTTAAATTACCATAAAAGTGAAATATTAAGGGCACTTTGAAGATTTTTTTGAAAAAGACATTTAAACTTTAATACTTTATGCTTTAAGTTGGAGTTTTAAATCCATTTTAAAATAAGAATTTTTTTAAGCAACTCATAATAAAATACAAATTTTCTTTTTACAAGTGTATGAGATTAGAAATTTCCTGTCTCCACATGTATCAGCTCTCTGCAAAGCTACTTTAATGGGATTTCTACTCTGTGAGGCTGTTGAGGTCTTGTTAAACCCTAGTAGCTTTATTGGTTCTATTTAAATATCTCAGCAGTTTTACATACTTAATGTGTGTAAACAAAATATATACAGCATGTCAGAATACGCAACTTCCAGACTTTTGGAAGAGCTGCTCTGTTATGGATTGGGGTTTACTTGAATCATACTTTTTAAAAGCACCCGAAGTGTGAATGTTTGTTGTGTTCCTCTTTTTTGTTTTCAGGTCACGCACGTTGAACCATGGGAGAAAGGAAGCAGGAAAACAGCTGGCCAAACAGGGATGTGCGGAGGGGTAAGTAGAAGTACGTGCATTTTTCAGTTTTTCTGTGTCTCATAACTGAGTTTATATTTAGAAAACTTAAAGTCTGTAGGTTACACACCGAATTACAATTAGTCTGTGTTTTTTAAAAATTTAAGTTTTCCGTAAATGGGATTAGAAAAGCATTATGTTCTTTATGCTCCATTCTCAATTATGCAGTGTATCTTGTTATTACTTAACACTCACGGGATTAGTCAATTGATGTTAAGTGTCTCTGTTAATTATTTTACCACTCTTTCTTAATTCTTTACCTTAAAGGTTCGAGGCGTTGGAACAGGAGGAATTGTTTCTACAGCTTTTTGTCTGTTATACAAATTATTTACTCTAAAGTTAACTCGTAAGCAAGTGATGGGTCTCATAACACACACAGATTCTCCATATATTAGAGCCCTTGGATTTATGTATATAAGGTGAGCATGCATTTCTCTAAATTTATGATAAATATCTTATTTTAATTGACATAAGCCTGATCATTAGTCTTTTGTAATTGTAGGTACACACAGCCCCCTACAGATCTATGGGACTGGTTTGAATCCTTCCTTGATGATGAAGAGGTATGTCAACAAGGGTAATAATTAGTTTTCTTCTAATTACTCTCGTTTTTAAATATCTTTTATATATTGGTGGTTTAACATCTTCCAGAATTTTCTGTAGTTAAATTATTACACTCAAATACTTCAGGAATTAATGTCCTACTACTAACACTTGGTGAATTTTATATATCTTAGGTTGTTTCTTAAGTTTTACTTTCACATTCTTAAATTGTTCAGATGTAATTTGGTTACCTATTGAAAATTATCTCTTATTTATGTTCTATGTATTGCACTGATCTTGACCTGTACAGTTGATAGTGACTTTTTAAAGTGGGCCATGCTCAAGACTGAGGTGGTAAGACATGCACATAGAAATATTAATTATAGCTTCCCCTTACCTCCAGAACTTTTCAGTTCTTTACCCTATAACTTCTTCTGAATACTAATATTCCCACTTGTGCAGAAGTGCAGAATTGAACTTAAAGAGGCTGACGGTTTGGATGACTTGTTCAAGGTGACAGAAATATTTCAGTTCTAGCTTTCTGATTTCTATTATACTATACATGTTTATAAACTTAGAAGGAAACCTTCTCTTTAAATTAGTACTTTACAGTTTTTTTAAAATTATGAATCTAGCTTGCCATTCAGGCTTAACAAGGTTGAACTTGTTACATATGTTCAGAAAAGTTACTTTGGGAAACATGACTGTGTCAGATTTAAATCATTGATACAAATGTTTAAGTCCAAGATCTCACAAGAATCTTAATAGTGAGCAGTGTTGTCCATATATCTGTCCCCACCACTACTTTGTGTTTTAAAGTTCATAAAGTAAACTGAGCAGTGTTTTAGTAGTCCTATTTAAAACAGCCAAAGAATTTTTTTAATTGAAGGATAGTTCTAAGGGAAATCTTTCTAGTTTGTTTTTTATTATTACATGCACAACTAAAAAAAATCTCACCCATGTAGACATGGAGAATTTTTCTTTGCATTTTTTTTTTGGCTTATTTATGAGCTGTTTAATATCTCAGAAGAAGCCAAAAGTGACTTAGGTGACTAGTCACAGTCTTTAATTTTTTTTTCTTTTTAGATGAGATTTTTTCAGGCTGGGGCACTTCTCTCTTTTGTATTTAGAAAGCATGTCCCTCTTCATGATTGGTATTAGGTTTGTTTCTGAATGCTTCTGTTTAATCTGTTTTTTACTGTGTTTACAAACCTAAGGCTTTCTATTTAAGCTAACTTACTGTTTTTTTCCTTAGATATCTGCAGCGATTATATTTGGAAATACTGTATATCTGAACACTTAAATGTGTGTGAGTGCAAGCAGTTTTACCTTTAGCTCTTGTTTTCCTGTTTAGATAACAAATCTCACTTTCCTTGTGTGCTTGCACTATAGGTTTGGGACTGACAATAGCTGACTAACATGTCCTGAGCTGTGAGAGGGCATAGCAAGAAGGCCTTCATGCGGTAATGACCCTTTTCAGAGACAATGGTCATCATGGATTATGCGTTTCCAATTATTTGTTCATTTATTTATTTTCTACATAACTCTAAATTAGAAACCTCACTGCTTCATGGCAGTTGGTTTGCTATTGCTTCCAGTTTTATTAGGGCTTCATTTTATATTAGAGCTGTTAAAAGATAATCTTTAGACAGAAATTGTCTGAAGTAGTTCATGTGTAGCTAGGTTACACTGCTAGGAATGATGTGTGCAAACATGTCCACAGAAATAAAATATATGCTTAGTAGGTATGTGGAATGTGAATTTAAGTTGATTGTTCCAAATAGTTCAGTAATGTAAGGGGGTGTTTCATGTTCCCGTTAGCTAAGTGAGGTCACTTCTCTTTCTGTCCATGAGGCTGCAGGGTTTGTTCTCACCTGCATGCACACACTAAGCCCAGATGTTTCTCTGTGTCATTCATTACCAGATTAGAAAGGTGCACAAATTGAACTTTTTCTGTTAGAATTTTTTTGTATTTGAGATTCCAAAGATGGTTATATTTTTATAGTATTCGTGTGTTTACTGAGAGAATTTCTTTGACGGCCAGGATATCTTTTGTGTTTCTGTAGGACCTAGATGTGAAGGCTGGTGGAGGCTGTGTAATGACCATTGGAGAAATGCTACGGTCTTTTCTCACAAAACTGGAGTGGTTTTCTACTTTGTTTCCAAGAATTCCAGTTCCGGTTCAGAAGAATATCGATCAACAGATTAAAACCCGGCCAAGGAAAATCAAGAAAGATGGGAAGGAAGGTGCTGAGGAAATAGACAGACATGTTGAACGCAGACGTTCAAGGTAATGTGATTCTTGAGTTACACTTATTTTGAAAATTGCTTTGCACAAACGTCCTTGGAAATCATGGCATTTTCAACAAGATTATGTCTCTGTAAATAAAAATAGGGAAAATTTTTTTAGCTTTAATTATTCCTGACATGTAAGCTGCGGATCTAAATAAGTAACACTGGTGAAAGTTAAATTTTTATGATATGTTTGATTCATTCGCATTTTTTTCCCTTCCCTCTTCCTTTCTTAAATATTAGGTCTCCAAGGAGATCACTGAGTCCACGGAGGTCCCCAAGAAGATCCAGAAGTAGAAGCCATCATCGGGAGGGCCATGGGTCTTCTAGTTTTGACCGAGAATTAGAAAGAGAGAAAGAACGCCAGCGACTAGAGCGTGAAGCCAAAGAAAGGGAGAAAGAAAGGCGAAGATCCCGCAGTATCGATCGGGGGCTGGAACGCAGACATAGCAGGAGTAGGGAAAGACATAGAAGCCGTAGTCGAAGTCGTGATAGGAAAGGGGATAGAAGGGACAGGGATCGGGAAAGAGAGAAAGAAAATGAGAGAGGTAGGAGGCGAGACCGTGACTATGATAAGGAAAGAGGTAATGACCGAGAAAAGGAGCGGTCAAGAGAACGGTCCAAGGAACGGAGAAGTAGGGGTGAGATAGAAGAAAAGAAACATAAAGAAGACAAAGATGATAGGCGGCACAGAGATGACAAAAAAGATTCCAAGAAAGAGAAAAAGCACAGTAGAAGTAGAAGCAGAGAAAGAAAACATAGAAGTAGGAGTAGAAGTAGAAATGCTGGGAAACGAAGCAGAAGCAGGAGCAGAGAGAAATTAAGTAAACATAGAAATGAAAGTAAAGAAAAATCAAATAAACGGAGTAGAAGTGGCAGTCAAGGAAGAACTGACAGTGTTGAAAAATCAAGAAAACGAGAACATAGCCCCAGCAAAGAAAAATCTAGGAAGCGTAGCAGAAGCAAAGAACGTTCCCACAAACGAGATCACAGTGATAGTAAGGACCAGTCTGACAAACATGACCGTCGAAGGAGCCAAAGTATAGAACCAGAGAGCCAAGAAAAGCAACATAAAAACAAAGAGGAGACTGTGTGAAAATTTTTTGTACAAGTGGATCACATTGAATCCTATAAATGTTGGATTAAATCTGCTTTTTTCCCCCCTCCCAAGTTGAGATTGTGCAGTAGTTTCGCACTCTTCAGGCTCCCTGTAGGCTGCATTTTCATTTCCTCTTTTGTGTAGGGAAGTGCCTTTGTAATCCCATATATTGCATTGATGTTTTCACCCAGTTGTTGAGTTTGATACATGATGCACAGATTGTTCTTGCATTTTTATTGTTTAATTGTTTTTGAGATGTACAGTCTGTACATATGTCCTGAAAATGTTTTAATTCCTTTGGCATGGTTGCCATGTTGGTTAAATTTGTATAAGGCAATAAACTGCCACTAATTCTATTTTTGTTTTGTAGGTGTGGGATTATGGTTTGTGTACTGAAGTAGCATGGCTGTGCTTTTCGTAATAGAATGCTAAAGACTTTGAGAATGGATCTTGGATATTTGTTATAGGAGAATTACGTGCTTTCAATGTACATGAAGGCAGCAGTTGTAGGATTAACATTCTTGTCCACTGTATATTACCTTGGAAGGCTCTTGTTAATATGTTAAACTTCACATTCTCCACAGTTAACTTTAGAGAGAATTTATGAGAAGTTAGTTTCTGATGCAGAGGTTTAAATTAGGCTGTGATTTGATCAAAAGTCCTTTTAGCATTCTACCTCAAAGGGACACTGTTAGTATGCCTAAAATTTATTCATTTAGCTTTCCTTTTTTATTTGAAAAAAATACATGACATGTAATCTTTTTCTTGAATTTTTCAGATTTTAAAGTACTATATTAAAGGAGAAATTAATGTCTAAAGCCTAGCATTCTTGCAGCAACCCTATACTAACATGAAATTGGGAGAGGGTGGGGCAGATGAGTAGAGAAATAGATGCAAGCCTCAAGCTTCCAAAGCATTTTTATAAATGGAAAATACTTAAATTATGAAACAGCTTGATAGTGTCCTTTTTTTAAATTCAGAACTTTTTTTATTGATAATGAAGATTGCTGTTTGAGTTTTTAAACTTAATCTAGAACAGAGAAGTATTAAAGGTAATGCTATGTTGCATTATTTAAGATTATCAGCAAATTATTTGATAGACTGTTCCTATGACTTGTATTCTGATTACAGAGAACGATCATGAGTGCGGAATAAATACTGGATTAAATCCTTTATCCTGGGTGTTGGCTTTTCCCCCATCTGTTAAATTTTTTTTAATATTTTTATTGCAGAAATAGATACAAGGTTAGTAGAGTCACACTTTGTGTAGAGGGATATCTCAGTGCACAGGTGACAAGTGAATTTTAAATGTGTAGATAGAATTGGGCATATGTGGTAGCCAATCATCCTTTCTAGAGTCCTTAATAAGGCAGTTCCCTTGTTCCCTGGGTGTTAATAATGTGTGTCACTAAGTTGATCAGGTGATTACTTAGTTTCACAGCAGAGATCCTAATTGAGGGACTTTGCACTTGGATTGCATATTAGAATCATTTAAATTTTGGGCTTGAAGGAACTTTTAAAAGGTAACTCATCCAATTCTTTTTAGAACAGAGAAATAGAGGTCCAAAGTGATTTGGTCAGTCATTGCCAGGACTAAAACTTCAGTGTTGCTGACAGTGTATCCCATATTAACATGCGTTTTATCTCACTGTTTATGTTGGTCAATTGATGGGCATCCAGAAGCCACCTTGCAAAAGGTGTTAAGTGGAACAAAGGAGTACATTCTGAAAAGTCCTTCCTATGTGGGCTTAACATTTGTACCTACCTAACTTCAGAAAAACCTCATTAAATGAAGGAATTCCTCTGAAAATGCTATTTTTCTTTTAAGAGTAGACTATTGAATCATCCTATCTTTTAAACTGAGCATCAAGTGAAATAACACTGGACATGTAGAAATTAGAAAACTCTTCCAGAGTGACGAAAGCCCTTAGATTTATCTTACATTGAAAATACTTTCAGCATACCTAAATGAACGGTGCTCCTCTGAATATAGTTCCACCTGAAGTACCAATAATTCAGTGGTGTGTTTTTGGTAAAATGGGGAAAGAATTTCAAGTAGAAGTGAAAATGCCACACTGCATTTGATTTCAGGTTTACTTTGAGGAGCATTATGATACATAAGAGAACGTAAATACTAACTAGTTAATATATGAATGACTTTGGAGAGTAGCTTTCTAAAAGATGGAAAACAAGGCTCTGAAAGACATCTCCAAATTGTTTCTTGCAGTTGAGAAAACTTGAAAAGCTTTTGATAGAACTTAATATAACTAGCAGCCTCTATCCAGTTTTCTTAACTTACTGAAATGATTTCACCTTTCCAAGTATTAGTATCTTTCCTCTTCTGTTTTTTAATGTTCAATTTGCAATTAAATCCTATACATGAGCTAGTATATTATCAGTCTTGAGATTTTAATAACAAAGTTTCCCTTTTGATACTCCCTAATTCATAATCTTATTATGTCTAGTTCCTTAGTTCTGTAAGGCAGTGGTTCTTAACCTATGAGTTACAGGCCCCTTTTTAGGAATCTAATGAAAGCTACAAATCATGTCTAGAAAAATAAAAAGGACTCTAAAATTCACATGCAACTTCAGAAGAACTAAACTGCCCCGGGGCTTTGGTGTGATTTCCTTACTTTTCTTCTAGGGTGTGATTAGATATTGTGTAGTTGGGAATGAATAGCAAATTTGGGATCTGAGAGTGTCCCAAGGACAATAGCTGTTGGTTTTTGAGTTGTTTTTATTTTAAAAATGAAAAGGGGAGGGGTGGTTAATGGTCAATTCCTTTCCCCCAGAAGTTCCTCTTAATGAATATAAGTAGTTTTTTATGTGAACAGTAGAGACGAGCCCCAGACACTGGCAGTTTGTAAAATTTTCAGCTCATTTCCAGTATGCAGCCTCAATTATAAACACTGACTAGTTGGTCAGTTCTCACTGGCTGTATTGGCCAATTGGTGGACTTTAAGTTGGTTCTGGTCCTGATCTGATTTTATCATCTTGTGGATTTAGCCTTGAATGGCTAACCCAATTACAGCATATCAAGTAGAGCTGATTTCATGGGGAAGGAACACTTCCTGATAGTCTCTGAAATTCCTTCATCATCCCATCCTATATCTCCCTGCATGTTGCAAATAGTTCTGAAGTGGCATTTTTCACTTCAGGATCATTGGCTATCAACACAACTGTTACTATAGGAAACATGAGTGTGACTACAGTCAACTGAAAAATGTTAACCATTATAGCTGACTTAAACTCCACTGTTAACTCAGAGCACTCAATTTCTATTAATTACGATCCATAATGTTGCACAGGTAAAATATATTCAGGGTTGGGAAGGGAGGGTATAGCTCAGCCGCAGAGTGCATACTTAGCATGCGCAAGGTCCTGGGTTAAATACCCAGTACCTCCATTAGAAATTAGGTAAGTAAATAAACCTAATTACCTCCCCCCAAAAAGGGGGAGAAATATATATGCGGGTTGGAGGGGTGGGGATAGGGTTTCCAGCCTATTGGAAAAGTGAGGTACACTTGTTTAAGTTAAACAGCTGAACTTTGTTTCATTTCATATGACATACAAGCCATGATGTTTTATCACAAGAATCAGGAAAGGAAATCCTCACTTAAGCTATGATCTGCAAATACCTAAAATCCACTAATCTATAAAGCTGTTTTTCCTTGGTCAGTACTTTTTCTGGCCATTCTGAAGTTGATTTATTTCTCTATTAAGTCAGTGGATTTGGCCACCACCCACAAATTCCTAATATCTTGAATAAACAATCTTGAAAACAAAAAAGTGTGCTTGCCAAGCAAATGCAGAAGTCCTCTTGCCCTCTCACATTCCCTCCTGTTCAGAAATCCTGAAGTTACCAGTGTCCTTGACACTTAATAGTACCAAAAGAGGAGATTTAAGTGCTGGACTCATCCAGCCAAACCAGACAGTGGTTTAGTGAACCATTTCTCCCTAAATGAAATCTTCTATCTCTGACCCTTGATCTGGGAAGTTGAGTTATATTGAGATTTGTCTAGGAACCACCAACGATTTGTGGATGTGCCAGGTATCAATATATTTCTTGTCAGCTCCTAAGTTTACCCTTCATTGCTCTGATTGTGATACTGAGATGAACCCTTTAAACATTTCTCTTTGCCTGCTGCAACAGTGCTAAATTTCTCAGTAGAGGATGCTGGAGGGATGCTGCAGAACAAAGGAACTTCTCTTCCTGGTTCTGGTGTGTTTTCTTTTTCTTGCTTCTGCAGTGTGTAGGGGCCAGTGGCATGTAGGACACCCAGCGGCACCTCACAGGAGGCTGCTTCCCATCAAGTCTAGTGGTCCCCCTGCCAGCCTCCCAGCACAAGTCTTGCTGGTGCCTCAGCGGTAACTTACCAGTAAGTCTTGGCACACCCAGTGGCTGGCTTCCTAACTAGTTTTGTTGACATCCCCTCCTCTCCAGCGCCCTGGGCTTCAGTGGGTTACAGCCACACCCTCTCCAATAAAATCTGAATCTCAGCCTTGATTCAGGGTTGCAAGGGAAGCTTCCAGATTTGCTCCTTCCTTGGGTCCTCTGCCTCAGCCCTAGAGGTAGTGGTTGCTCCTATAGCCACTATTTCTGTGTTCTTAAGAGCTTTCCTTATCCTTAGTAACTAAGGTAATTAATCCCCTGTTACTGATTAGTAATTCTTTATATTATACTTTCCCTGTTCGTATTGCTGTGTGTTTTCTGTCTCCTGACTGGAGCCTGACTGATAGAGTGGATTAAGATACTACTCATAAGGGTGCCACTTCATTAGGTTGGTTGATAACCCTTGACTGTAGTCTGGTATAAAGGATTCAACTCAGTAAGTTTGTTGAGAATTATGTGAGTGAATCAGACTAGCTCCTTCTAGAAGTTTGAGAACTAAGAATTGTCCAGTCCTTAGAAGAATGGAGAAGACTTGTATAGTTGTCATATGAGGATGCTCATGCAAAAGAGAAGCCATGATAAATAACTACCCTGAAGCTGCATTGCTTCTTGCTGCCTTCTAGTTTTGGGGAGTTTTTGTTTTAGGTTTTTTCTTTTTTTGTTTTGGTTTTGGTCTGATCAGTGGATAGCCTCGCAACTTCTCTGTTTTCTATTGAGATGGCCTGAGTGTCTTCTTGAAACCCAGAAACCTAACTCTGATTTGTTTTATTGTAACCACCCTGGATCCCTGATCAGTGAAGGCCTTCTTGGCATTTCCTTTACATTTATCTAATCCTTATCTATCCATACTCAGCACCAGTAAGAAAATGTCATCTACTTGATTGGACTTGGCAAAAAAAATCAAAAAAGAAGTCCTAGGTACAATTGGTTTTCTTTATAGAAATGGTCTGCCCAGAGGCTAAAGGAGGAGGTACAGGTATGGAGGAAGAATGGAGTATGAATGAGGGCAACCATAAATCTCATAGTGTCCAATCTTTTCCTGGATAATCAATTCTAGTCCATATTCCTTCAATATTGCCCAAACTTTTTATTTCTCCTACAGTGAGTATTAGCTGCAAATCAGCTGCAATCACATCTATCCCATTTTCCTCCTATTTATTCTTCTGTTAAATGTTGCAAATTCTGTCCTAAGCTTATACCTTATGCTATACCTTATGCATTCATTCGTGTGGTGGAGACCCACTGTTCAAAATCCATTCTTCTCTTCTTCCATAGCAATAGAATTGTTTGACTACGTACCCCCCCCTTTTTTTTTCCTTTCAGCTCAGTTGACATAGCCATGAGACCAACTTCTGACTAACAGGATGGAAGTGGAAGCAGGAACATTTTTTAAGAGCTTACTAGCATATAGTTCTTTTTTTCCCTCTTCCCTGACTGAATTCTGTTTCTTAGAACTTTGATATGACAGCTAGAGCTTTATCTTCCACCAATAAAAAGAGAGGCTCATCCTAGGGATGGCAGACTGAAAAACTGAGGAAGCATGGAATAGGCTTGCCATACCACTCCTGGATGCTCTGCCTCTAATATTTGATATCAGAAAGGAACTTCTGATATAACTTTCTTTGTAGGTTTCTGTCACTCTCAGCAAAACAAATCCTAACATTACAGAGTTGGAATCTGGAATTGTATACTAGGTAACAAAACCTAAAATATTTAACATTAGCTTAGTGAAGGAGGTTGGATGTCAAGCAATATGGACACAGGTATTGGGAGCTGGAAAGCTGAAGACTTGGTATGCAGCATCCTAACATTTTATTTTTCATTCTAGCCCCTCATATTTATCTTTTATTTTCAGCCCTTCTCCAGCCTTTGGGATTCTTGACTAATCTTAATTTTCCTAGCATTACCCTATTAGTGCTCTAAGAATGTTTAAACACACTCACTCTTGTAACTGCTTCCCCTCTTCACTGTCTTGACTCCATGAACTCAAGCATTTACCGTTTTGCAGGATCCCATTCCTGAAAGGAGAATTTCAGACAATTGATAAACTTAATAATTCAAAGTTTTAAAGTAAATTTATATCACAAAGCACCTGCTTTATATGCACTGTTTCCCAGTGGAACTGTTCATCAATAACACTCATAACCTACTGGAAAACAACTAAGAAGTTGGTATTAGCCAGAAATCAGTGACTAACATAAAACCATTGTACTTCCAGATCATTGTTTCTCCCTCTTCTCTGAACCTCCCAGCTCCTCTGAAGTTCATGGCATCAGGTTATACCATCCACCATCCCTCAGTGGTTCGTGTGGGCCACAGGCATCAGAAGATGCTCCCCTAGCATTTTAGTACTTAGAGCTTAACAAGTGTCTCAATACCTCTTTCCTCACTACTGCCAGAATTCTTAGTAATTCCAATACCCACTGAACAATCTTTCCAATTCTCAGGGCTCTCGATTTCTTGATCTCCTGACTTTCAAAGGTTTTTTTCTTCCACCTGACCTCAGCTGCCACTTCCCATGGTTACACCCTAGAATGGGTGCAGCACCAAGAACTGAAACTTTTCCAGTTTGTACTTCAAACATTCCATTCTTTACTCACCAACTCCTCTGTTTTCCTCTTACTTCCCTCTAATATCCTTCCCCCAAATTCTTTAACTCCACTGGGTCCTCCCCTCTATTGTTCCTGCCAACTTTTCACTCTCCATTGCAGTCCCTTCAGCCTCCAGGATAGTGAGGCATTGCAAGCCTCACTTCCTTGCCCACCCAGCTTAGTTTCCACAGTCCCATATTATAAATCACTTCCTTGTAAACAGTCTCAGTTCCCTTGCTGTGGTCTCTCTCCATCATACCTGTCTAGTAATACCCTAGTCCTAGTTAAACACAACTCTTAGCCTACTCTGTGCCTGCACATGACCAGAGAAAAATATACAGTCATGCTGACTGGCATCTCTTTAAGTTCATGACCATAAACCTCTGGAACTCTGGGCTTGTGTGAACTGAAGAGTGAGTGCATCCTTAACTTTTGCTCCCTAAGTGCCTCTCTAGCCTCACCCTCACCCAGCCTGCTAGATGCCATCATGCACCGTTCAGATTTCCCCTCCTGAAATCAGGCAAGGGGAAATTATATTTGTTCATCTCCCAGTCTGTGGGTGTGGCTGCCCCCAGGAGGAGGGTGTGACTTTGAGCAAGGCAGCTCTTATCTGAGGGCAAGTCTGAGAGACCCAGTTAGAGCTGTCAGCCACCCGCACTCCCGCAGCTAGGGAGCATGAGTGCTCCCGTGGCTCTGGCCAAGCCCTCTTGCTCCTCAGGGCCTTTGCCCTTCCTCTTCCCTCTGCCTGGCATGCTCTTTTCCTCGGTTTCCAAAGGACTCATCCTCAACTTCCCTGATGCCCAAGCTTAAGCACCTCATTTGGAGAAGTCCTCCCTGACCGTAGTATGTAAACTAAACTGTATCTCTCAGTGTTCTCACCTGTTACTCTGCTTTATTTTTCTCCATAACATTAAGCAACCGCGGACTAGATATTTCTTACTTCAGCTACTTGTTTTGGCCTTCCTCTGCTAGAGGGTTTGCCCCATGAGCGCAGAGCTCTGGTTTGCTTATGTTTATATCTCCAGTGTCCAGAACAGTCCCTGGTATACAGTGGGTACTGTATATCTACTTGTTAAATGCACAAATGAATATGCCTTGAATTCCTAGCAGTCAGTTCACAGAAGACAAAGGGATTTAGTGGAAGGATCTTAGTTGAGTTAGACTGATTTTTATAAAACAACTTCAGTGATTTATAACTGACATACCATAAATTGCACACATTTATAGTATAAACTCAATATGTTCTGACATATGTATACACACATGAAACCATCACGTACCATAATTCAGATAAGGACCATATGCTTCATCTCCACTTTTGTAATCCCTTTTATAAATGGCAGGGTGGTACTGGGAATGGATGAATTTAATGTTCTCATTAAAGACCTCCTGCTATCTTCTCAGCACAGGTACATGCTCCTGTCCTTTTTTCTTTTTGTTTTTAATGATTGACATATAACATTTTTTAGTTGACATTAAACATTGTCAAGTTTGAAGTATAAGTCTGAGGTTTATAAGTGTTAGTTTGATACATTTATAGATGGAACTTTTGTAATCTCTTCTTCCTGCCCTTCCCCATCCCCAGGCAACAACTGATTTGCTTTCTGCTTTCAGGGTATGTTGCATTTTCTAGAATTTTAGATAATTGGATCAAAAAGCCTATATTGGTTTTTTTTTTTTCTGGTCTGATTTTTTTTTTCATTCTGCATAATAATTTTGAGATTCATTCATGTTGTGTGTATCAATAGTTCATTCCTTTTTTTACTGAGTAGTATTCCACTAGTTTATCATTCAGTTTGGCTGTTGTATATTTGATGTGCCTACAGTTTGGGGCTATTTAAAAAATGCCTCTAGGAATATTCGCGTACAGGTTTTTATATGGATATATGCTTTTGTTTCTCTTGGGCAAACACTTAGGAGTGAAATGACTGGGTCATATAACAGATAAATGTTTAACTTTTTAAGAAATAGCCAAACTGTTTTGTGGTTGTACCGTTTTATGTCCCTACCAGGAGTGAGCTTTCTAGTTGTTCCACATCTTTGCCAATATTTTACATCACTAGTCTTTCTAATTTTAGACATATAGTAAGAGTGTAGTGGTATCTCATTGTGGTTTTAATTTGCATTCTCCTAATGACTAATAATGTCAAGGATTTTTTTTAACGTTTTTTTATTGAGTTATAGTCATTTTACAGTGTTGTGTCAAATTCCAGTGTAGAGCACAATTTTTCAATTCTACATGAACATACATATTTTCATTGTCACATTTTTTTCGTTGTGAGCTACCACAAGATCTTGTATATGTTTCCCTGTTCTATACAGTATACTCCTGTTTATCTATTCTACATATGCCCTATTCTACATATGCCTGTCAGTATCTACACATTTTAAACTCCCAGTCCGTCCCTTCCCACCCTCCTCCCCTCTGGCAACCACAAGTTTGTATTCTATGTCTATGAGTCTGTTTCTGTTTTGTATTTACATTCCTTTCTAATTTTATTTTAAGATTCCACATATGAGCGATCTCATATGGTTTTTTTCTTTCTCTTTCTGCCTTACTTCACTTAGAATGACATTCTCCAGGGACATCCATGTTGCTGCAAATGGCATTATGTTGTTGGTTTTTATGGCTGAGTAGTATTCCATTGTAATGAATATGCTGCATCTTCTTTACCCACTCATCTGTTGATGGACATTTAGGCTGTTTCCATGTCTTGGCTATTGTAAATAGTGCTGCTATGAACATTGGGATGTAGGTGTCTTTTTGAAGTAGGGTTCCTTCTGGATATGTGCCCAGGAGCGGGATTCCTGGGTTATACGGTAAGTCTATTCCTAGTCTTTTGAGGAATCTCCATACTGTTTTCCACAGTGGCTGCACCAAACTGCATTCCCACCAGCAGTGTAGGAGGATTCCCTTTTCTCCACAGCCTCTCCAGCGTTGTCATTTGTGGACTTTTGAATGATGGCCATTCTGACCAGTGTGAGGTGATACCTTATTGTAGTTTTGATATGCATTTCTCTGATAATTAGTGATACTGAGCATTTTTTCATGTGCCACTTGTATGTCTTCCTTGGAGAATTGCTTGTTTAGGTCTTCTGCCCATTTTTGGATTGGGTTATTTGTTTTTTTCTTATTATGTCGTATGAGCTGCTTATATATTCTGGAGTAGAGGATTTTTTTCATGTGTTTATTTTCCATGTGTATATCATCTTTTGTGAAGTGTTTGTTCAAATCTTGCCTTTTTTATTGAATTGTTTTCTTATTTGGTTTTGAGAGTATATACATAGACCCATATACATATATATTTTTTAATTTTTAGTAAAAACTTAGTTTTTTGGTAAAACCTTTAGTTAAAAAACTTGAATGTTTTAGTAAAAACATCCATTTGAATACAAGTCCTATATAAAATATGTGATTTGCAAATATTTTCCCCCAGTCTGTGTTTTGATTTTTCATCTTCTTACTAGTGCAGAAACTCTTTATATTGATGAAGTCCAATTGATCGATTTTTTGTAATGGATTATGCTTCCAGTGTTACATCAAAGAAATTTTTGCCTAACCTAAAGTCACAAAGATTTTTTATTTTTTTCTAAAAGTTTTAGGTGTTACATTTAGGTCTAAAATCCTTTCTGAACTAACTTTTTGTATGATGTGAGGTATGGATTAAAGTTTATGTTTTTTGCATATGGTTATGCAATTGTTCCAGTATCATTTGTTGAAAAGACTATGTTTTCGCCATTGGATTTCCTTTGCATCTTTGTTGAAAATCAATTGTCCACATATGCATTGGTCTATTTTTGAACTCTCTATTCTGTTCTATTGATCTATTTATCTATCTTAATGCCAATCCTTGTAATTAATCCTATATTAATTACTTTATAGCTTTATAATAAGTCTTGAAGTCAGAGAGGGCACAACTAGTCCCTTTTACCATTTTGGTTGGAAGCAGAGGTCAGACTGATGAGTTTTAATTCCAGCTCTACCATTAATATTTGTGTGATTTCATACAAGTCAGTTAATGAAGTTTATTACTCATTTACATGCTTATTTATTATTAGAATTAAATATTATAGTGCTTGGATTAAATGCTAACTATTATTAAGAGCTTAAACTAGGAAGATGGGCTCTGTAAATAAAAGGTACTAGAATGGCAGGATGGTGCTGAGGACGGGTGAACTTAATGTGCTCATTAAGGACTTCCCACTGTCTTCCTCAGCACAGGGACATGCTCCTGCCCTTTCTTTTTCTTTCTTTATTTTATTTTTTATTTATTATTTTTATTTTTTATTTATTTTTTAATAATATAATTGACATATAACATTGTCAACTTTGAAGTGTAAAGTGTTAGTTTGATACATTTATATATTGCTATGATTGCTGCAGTAGCATTAGCTATCTAAATCTATTGCATCATGTAAGTATCATTTTTTGGTGTGTGTTGAGAACAGTGAAGATTTAGTCTCTTAGCAACTTTGAAGTTTACAATATGAATTCTTAACTATAATCACTATTTTGTACATTAGATTCTCAGAACTTATTTATCTACTAGCTGTAACTTTGTACCCTAAACAACATCTCTCCAGTTCCCCCACTGGCCCTGCCCCCTGCCAGTGGAGGGCAGGGCTGATCACTTTGTACTGAAACAACAACAATAAGAACAATATAACACAAAAGAAGCCTCAGCAATTTAACAGGATAGAAATTATTTCAAGCATCTTTTCTGACCACAATGGCATGAAACTAGAAATCAACCACAAAAAGAAAAATGAGAAAAAAAAGTGACTGCATGCAGACTAAACAATGTGCTACTAAAATAACCAATGAGTCAACGATGAAATCGAAGAAGAAATTTAAAAATACCTTGAGACAACTGACAATAAAAACACAACCACACAAAATCTATGGGATGCAGCAAAAGCAATCCTAAGTTCACAGGTCTTCCTCAGAAAACAAGAACAATCTCAAAATAAACAACCTAACCTACCACCTAAAACAATTAGAAGGAAAAGACAAACAAAACCTCAAGTCAGCAGAAGGAAAGGAGTAATAAAGATCAGAGAGGAAATCAATAAAACAGAGATTAAAAAAATGGGAAAAAATCAATCAAACCAAGAGCTAGTTTTTTGGAAGAGTAAACAAAACTGACAAGCCTCTGGCCAGGCTCACCGAGAAAGGGCATAAATAAACCAAAAAGAAAGGAAAATGGAGAAATTACAATCAACATCACAGAAATACAAAAAACCGTAAGAGAATACTATGAACAACTATGCGGCAACATAGGGACAACCCAGAAGAAACGGACAAGTTTCTAGAAATATACAGTCCACCAAAACTGAATTAAGAAAAAATAGATAGTTTGAACAGACTGATCACTAGAATTGAAATAGAATCAGCAATTTAAAAAAAAAAAAAAAAAACCCTGCAAACAAAAGTCCAGGACCAGATGGCTTCACGGGGAATTCTACTAAACATGCAAAGAAGAACTCATACTGATCCTTCTCAAACTCGTCCAAAAGACTGAAGAAACTCATTCTGTGAAGCCACCATTTCCCTGATACCAAAACCAGACAAAGACACTACCAAAAAAGAAAATTACACGCCAATATCATTGATGAGCATAGATGCAAAAATTCTCAACAAAATATTAGCATACACATTCCAATAACACATAAAAAAGGTCATACACTATGATCAAGCTGGATTTATCCCAGGACACAAGGATGGTTCAGCATATGCAAATCAGTCAATGTGATACACCACATCGACAAAAGAAATCACATGATCATTTCAATAGATGCAGAAGAACAATAAATAAAGGTGAAAAAGAATAAATACAACTGGTTATGATCCCCAAGTTTAAAATGATCTGTCCACTATGTCAATAATTTCTACACAGTTTTGTAAAAATTTTATTAGAAAACAGTTTTTAATAGAAGAGGAAAACATTCTCCATTACCTTGAAACCCAGGTTACAGTAGTCTTTTGGCCCGCCTGGCATGGCTTTCTTCCACTCTCCTTTTTTCCAGTCTTTGCAATACCTGTACCTGCCAGTCTCCAAGTGCCCCTAGTTACAGGTCAGCACCACACAAAAGGGGAGGAGCTACTTCCCAGAGTCTGTTCCCAGTATCACAGCCCCACATCCCAATGACCAACGGCGCTGCCCACCTGGGGACCAAAGAGGATCCTGCCCACCTTGTGTGTGCTATGTGAGTGCCAAATCCAACAGGATGGCTGGTAGACCGGTGACATGTTTGTCTGTGATTGGATTCAGTCTTATCTGTCTTAAAATGGTGAGTTTACCATTCCGACCTACCTGCAAATATTTAGGGGGGAAAAAAAGTCATACAATATCTTTCTCTTTTTTTGAGGGCCTAGGGGGTGGTGAGATAGAAATCAGAATACTTGGGGACCAGGCCAAAACTGTGTATGTTTGTGTGTTTGAAACTGAACACGATTTACTAGAGAACGAAAACAAGAATATCATTATATTTTAAGAACAAAGATTTCTGAAAAATCTGTCAGCCGATGCTGAGTTAGTTCAATAGGCAGATTCAGGGAGAAAAATGAAATGGTAATGTGATCTGCTTCCAGCTTCTAAATTCTATTTAGGATTGCTTTGTGGTAGATTTGAGTTTTGGGAAATAATTTGTGCAAATAAGTACTGTGTGTGGCCTGGAAGATTACTCACTTTATAAACGTTCTGATAAGTATATTACTGCTCTGATTTAGGTTTTACATTTCCCCAAATGGTGTTTTTCTTTATGGTTCTAATTTTCTAAACTTTCCTTTTCAGGTTGCTTCAGCAAAAACAGGTAAAATTCTCTGAAATGCAAGTTTACCCTCCCCATGTTTGATTTTACTTTCCATTGTTAATTCTTGGGCTACCCTGAAGTATAAAGGCTGTACCAGGAAAAATATTCAACATTTTCTGAGCATTCATACTGTGAGCGTAACTGGTAAGACAAATAACGTGGATCAAAATTTAAAGATACATCCTCGTGAGATATTCTTCTTGAGTACTGAGATGTGTAGAGTCGTGTAGTCATAGATTTTTCTCAAGTACAGTTAGCCATTAGTAAAATATTGCAGTGATCATCATTCCAGTCAAAGAAACAAAATTTTAGTTATAAAGAATGAAGAGCCTAATTTATATAACTTATTTGTCTCCTGAGGAATTAGAAGGGAAAACTAGAAACAGTCTTGATTAAAATTTTAAGATTCTCTAATTTAATAAAAAAAAGATTTTATACTTCTAATATTGCTTCCTTAAAATATAGACAATGATAACACAGAGCTGGTAAAATTTCTTTTTAATAACTTTATTACCCTTTTTCTTGAATAAAGGACTGAGGGCAAGGGTAATTTCTCTAGAGGCCTCTCCTGGTTCATATAAGTCCCTAGAATGGAAATTTATGTCCAATGGGATTTATATTATCTGAAGGAACCAAGTAATATCAATTAGATCTCCAATAAACTCTCAAAGCAGTTCAGCATAAATAAGAACAATTTTTATTTATTGTTTTGTCCATAACACAGAAAAGGAAAAGTAAATAAGGTAATTAAAATGTTTGATAAACATGTAGGGCTGAGCCATAACATCCATGCATATACAATAGGTTTTTAAAAGTGATTATTTCATGGATTATTCTTATTCACTTATTCTTGAGACACCTTCAGGGTTGACCAGGAAGCTGTGAGGACTGTTTGGCCACATACAAAGTGGTTTTTCTAAATACGCCGCTTTTGGATCAGGCAAAATCTAGTTCTGCCATCTCCAGAAAGTCCCCAGACCCCCAGGACACACTGGGCCCTCAGAACGGGTCCCTTTTAGGCCCATGCTACCTACAGTCTTTGAGAGGAAGGATGGGGCCAGCTGTGGTACCCATGATGCTGTTAAGTGACTCATCCTGGCTTTTCAATAGAGGTGATGTGTTTTGTTGATACTGTATAGGAGGTTTCGTTTGGGGTGTGTCTTTTGATTCTCTTCATGCTC